>NC_067399.1:399722516-399895016 GCF_016432865.1 Antechinus flavipes | reverse complement strand
AAATGAGGAAAATGATACACAGAGAAGTTGATTTGCCTGAGATCACGCAGCTGGTATCTGAGGTCAAATTTAAACCCAGATTTTTCTTACTCCAAATCCAGTGCACTACTACACCACATTGAATCCAATTGGTAAGTTGGTTGTTTGGAGCTCAGAATAGATTCACCCAATCAAAATAATACTCTAACGCACAAAAACTTAATTAATTCATAACCTATAGAAAGTATTAACCTCATTGCCAAGTTTTATACTGTTTCCATGGGGAAAACATGTTACTTTTTATCCTTTGACCATTCAGAAATCAAAATCAAATAAATGAAGATGGTCAACTCAATTAATTTAAATTAACATGCATTTGGGAAGTGTAGAGTTCACTGGACCTGGAGTCAGGAAGAGCTGAATTTGAATCCAACATCAGATACTTCCTAGCTGTATGACCCAGGACAAGTCAATTAACTCTGATTACTCTGACAAAAGAATCCACTGGACCCATTAGAGAAGGAAATGGCAAACCTCTCTAGTAGCTTTGCCAAGAAAACTCCACAGACAGTATGGTCCATAGAGTTAGGAAACAACAAAAGAGCTGCATTGTGGAGACAGTTCTGTACTGGAAGCATGAGACAATCTGGGTTCAAATCATGTCTCCAATTCCCTTATCAGATACTAACTATATGACCCTGGAAAGAACAATTTAATCATTTATTGACTCATAAGAATACACATAATACTAACTCCTGAATTGTACTTTAAGGTTTACAGAGTGCCTTATGTATGTTACCTCATGTACTCATGTGGGGTAGATAACATTGTTATCCCAATTTTGCAGACAAGGAAGCTGAGGCTGAAAGTAATAAAGTGACTTGCCTAAGATCACACAACTAATGAATGTCTAAGATTAGATATAAATTCAAGTTTTCCTAACTGCAAATCCATGGGTCCATCTTCTATGTAGTTGTACTTATTTCAATACTTGGTTGGGCCTGTGATTACACTACTATGGCTATTCCTTCCAACAGTACACATCAGAGCCACACATGCTTTTCCATCTTGGGAGATTCCCTTCCATGTTACTCTGTAAATACTCCCAAAAGGATAGGACCAACATGGAAGAGACTTTCCTCTACGCCTTTCCTTTTCTTTCATATTCTGTGGCTCCTAGCACATTACTCAGGCTGTCTATCTGAAATACCTCACTCCTGCTGTGTGAACAGCTCTCCACTCACCCCTCTCATTTTCAGTTATATATTTCTCTTATACTAGTTTTTTCCATTTACTAGGAATATGCTATAGCTTATTGGTGCCCATCTAGCATCTGTCTTTCAACTTTGAGTCTTCAGATAACATGACACCTTAAGGTTCATAAGTGGGGAAAGAGGAAGGGAACAAGCATTTATTAAATATTCACTATATGTCAGACACTATGCTAAGCACTTTACTAATATCTCATTTGATCCTTACAATAACTTAGTGAGATGAGTACTATTATTATTTCTATTTTACAGATGAGGAAACTGAGACAGACAGACTTGCCTGGGTCACACAGCAACCAAGTATCTGTGGTTGGATTTTACCTCAAATATTCCTGACTCCAAGCCTAGAACTCTATTTATCACACATCTAGAGTTAACTATATAATATCACTAGAAGAATATTGGTTCCAACCTATAATCAGATTGCTTGTCATCTTAGAGATGGGGAAGGGAATAGGAGGAAGAAAATTTTGAAATTCAAAATCTTTCAAAAAATGAATGTTGAAAATTATATTTGTATGTAATTAGAAAAAATACTATTAAATTTTTTAAAAGAATATTTGTCAGGGTTAGCTAGGTGACACAGTAGATAAAGCACCAGCCCTAAAGTCAGGAGGATCTAAGTTCAAATCTGATCTCAGACACTTAATATTTCCTAGCCGTGTGACCCTGGGCAAGTCATTTAACCCCAATTGCCTAAGCCAAAAAAAAAATAATAATAATAATATTTGTGTTATAAGGATGTTTTTGTGATGGGGAGCAGTTTGACATTGTTAAAGTACTGCACATTTTTCCAAATATAATCCACCATTAAATTCTGTAAATCATTATCTATCTGCCATACTTATCCTAGAAAGCACTCTGTGTGCTATCACTACATGACAGTATAGATATCAGGCATTTTTCATCCATTTTGTTATGCTTTATGGGTTATTAGGCCAATATTTTGAGTAATCATGGATTTCATTGCGGAAGAGGTATCATGCTGTGAAGCTTGAAACAATCAGTTTAATATCCTCTACAACCAGGAACATCTGGTAGACTTTACCATCTTTAGAAATGGTATAAAAATCTTTCCCATTGAACTCTTCATCGGACACATTTCATGACAGATACATATCTTTGGAGGAGTATCCATTTCCCTGTCTTTTACATTTTTTGATGGTAGGCAATAATCAGAAAGAGTTGCTGAACAAGGCAATCTGTGATTTTCCTTATCAAAGGATCTTCTTGGACACTTTATAAAGGATATCCTTCAAAGGTTATTATTCTTTACTGAGTCAAAAAAAACCATTTTTGATCAACAAATAATAAAAGCAAGGGTTCATATTCTATATATCTTTTAGTCAATTGTCTAACTACAAAAGTGTGGTCTGCTGAAAAAAATTTTCATGAAAACTGGAACATGAAACTTTGAGTAATCATGAATTTCATTGTGGAGGAGGTCTGATATGGGACTTGAAAAAATTAATACAATACCCTCTACAATGAAGAACATTTGATAGACTTCACCATCTCTAGGAATGATAAAAAAGAATTCTTCTATTGAACTCTATACGGGACATTGCCATATACATAAAATATAACATATATACATTGATCATTTTCATGATGATTTACAAAGAAGAGAAAGAAAGTATGCATTCACATGAGTTTTTTAATATCCTCTTGATCACCTTTTCAGAGTAGTAACATTGTCTGATCCCTCCCCATTCTTTTGGGATCTTTCTCTATGAGATACCTAGTTAGATCCTTTATAATGCTTTCCATATTGTCACCATTAACCTGGGATTCTTCAGTGTGTCCTTGGTCTGATTCTGACTTTATCTTCTTCAATGTCCACATTTAGGACTATGAAGTAGAGCATGGGATTCTTCTACTGTCACCAATGATGAACACAGATCATTCAAGAAGTATTGACAAATATGTTCTTCCATTTTCTGTTCACTTTTATCTTCTTTTCAGTTTGGTATATAAATGCTTTTGAAAAGATCTGGGTTGCATGTTGAGGCAGTCTGGATTGATTGTTTTTATACCAAATTTGCAGCTGCCTCACTTTCCCTCCTACTGCTTTGGGGTGTTTTGTGAAGTAATATTCTCCATAATCTTCCAGCATTCTCCTCCATAACATTTTGCAAATAAGCTCATACCATAAACCAGTGTTGTCCTTGGCTGCTATGTCTTTCTCCTTGGCAAGGAGATAAGTGTTTGCTGCTGGAGGTGGTTTCTGTGCTTGTTTGGCTTCCTCATTGTGGCAACTGCTTTAGATCAGTTAAATGTCTGCAGGAAATTGTGATCAACAATGTCAATATCTTTGCTTTTTTCCATTTCCCATTTTTTGGCATCAACATCTTGCTTGAAAAGGTCAGGCTGAAGTTGTACTTTTATGCAACATCTTCTTATAATTGTACTGTCTTCTCAAACGCTATTGATTTGAGGTATTATTCTAAATAGTTGATGGACTGGTTACTCACTAATAGTTAAGTCTGATATGATTCTAGCATCAATACTGAACTATATTGATATGTGGCAGTCACATAGATCCAAAAGCTATATCCTTTCCATTAAGGTGTAGTCAGCTTCACTTTCATAGTCCCTTTTGCTTTTCTCTTCATAGCCAATGACTTCTACCTTTCTTCTCAAAAACAATGTTCATGATATTATTATAGGTCTGGTCTTTCAGGTGGTCTACACCTAGGACACCAGCTGGTCTACCCTGTACCTTCAACCCCTTCCTTTTATAAACTTAAATGATATTTTCCTATAGCCTTTTCATATTCTTCATATTTTTCTTTGAAGTCTCCAAAATACATTAACTCGCTTTGGAGAATTTTTGTCAAGCTCTTCCTAGGTTTCTCTGATTTTTTCCTTTGCCACAGATCCGAGTGCATAACTACAATTGTTTTCATGCTGGTCTCTTTGCTTGGGCTCATTATGAGCACTATAAGACACGATTATCAGAGAACAAATAAAAGTGAACCTTCTTTTGGCACATGAACTAATGCTGATGCTCACCCTCTTCTGTTCTTCCTAAGAGAATATGACAGTCATTGCCTTAACCTTAACCTGATGCTTCCTTGATAAATGACTCCACTCGTGATTTTAGCATCACCAGTTTCCTTTTCCATTCTGCTATCATCCTGAAGAACCAGAGGGGCACAACACAGGACTGGAGGCTATTTGTGTGGGTTTTTTTTTCATTTTGGAGATTGCCACAACCAAATAACATCATCTTGAGCCCAACCTACTGGTGATGAGCCTCTCTATACTTCACTGGCTTGGTTCATTTAATCCAATAAGCACTTATTAAGCACTTACTGTGTGCCCTGGGCACTGCACTACAAGATTGGGATGCAAAGATTTTTTTTAAATGAAACAACCCCTGACCTCAATAAACTTA
Source organism: Antechinus flavipes (assembly GCF_016432865.1). Classification (NCBI taxonomy): domain Eukaryota; kingdom Metazoa; phylum Chordata; class Mammalia; order Dasyuromorphia; family Dasyuridae; genus Antechinus; species Antechinus flavipes. The sequence goes on along the minus strand of NC_067399.1, from coordinate 399,890,366 downwards.
AGTTCTATAGTTAAAGAGTAGCCATAGTCTGTTACTAGGGGCATATTCAATGCATTCCCATCAGGGTATGCATTTTTTGATCAACAAATAATAAAAGCAAGGGCTCATATTCTATACATCTTTTAGGCAATTGTGTGACTACAAAAGCATGGTCTGTTAAAAAAAAAAAAAACTTTCTCTATGCCAGCATGGACTTTCCGTGTTCCGTGCCATGATGCAAAATCAAAGTAAGACTTTGTAGAATAGATCTCCAATATACAAGTACACAAGGACCTCCTAACTTCATTTGAAAGGAATGTCCTTTGTAATTATTAAAGCATTATGTAAATATGAGCTACTACAATTATTATTAAGCAAATATTTATCAAGTGCCTACTGTATACAAAGCACTGTCAATTGGTAGTGTTTTTCATTTGCCATCCCCTCTGCCTCCCAGGAATGAAACCAGATGGAAACTACAAAAAGGTTCAGGAAGGGTTTAGATGAAACCATAGCCCGCAGTGGGATTTCTCCCCGACAGATGCTTTGTGTCTCATTTGCCCCAACCCATCTTCCAGGACTAGCTCATTTACAAAGAAGCTGGCTGTATTTCATCCACCAACCCCAGGCAGTAAAATCATTAACAAACTCAAACAGTTCAGAGCTCACAAGGTGGTAATTAAACTTTCCGCATATGGGCTGTTAGAGAAAAATCATTGCATCCTCATTTTAACTTAAAAATAGTGTAATTTGGAGGAACTCATCCTTAAACAGCATCTGATTCTATTGCCTAACTATACCCAGGAATCACCGAGGGCTATAGCATACAAAATTATCTGGGTGTTATGCTCCAAGCCAGGGGAGGGGAGAGGGCGTGCAGAAATGATGCTATAGTCTTTGCTTTCTCTCTTCTCCCTCCCCCACCAGATCTTTGATGGAGGTCCCAGGGATTCAGAAGTGCCTTTAAGATTTCTAGCAATATTTGTTTTTAGATAAAAAGATATTAAAAACAGGACACAAAGAAGTCTAATGTAAATTTTTCTAATCTAGCAAAAGCTTTTTTAATCATTGCACAATGGGCTAATTTTTTGAAAGAAAAGCTTGTTATCATGTAGTATCACTCAGTTAACAACATGGCATAATCCATTTGGAAGTTCTTATTCCATAGTTTATAGAAATTTCAGATTTAGAGCTTTATTATTGTTCTGTCATATCAGACTCTTTGTGACCCTCATTTGGGGTTTTCTTGACCCAAAAAATAGAGTGCTTTGCCATTTTCTTCTCCAGCTCATTTTATAGATAAGGAAACTGAGGTAAGTAGGGTTAAGTGACTTCCCCAGGAACACAGTAAATAGCTGAGACTGGATTTGAATTCAGGTCTTCCTGACTCCAGGTCCAGCACCCTATCCACTGGACCACCTAGCTGATATAGAACAAGGAGAAGCTTTACAGATCACTGAGTCCAACCACTCTCTTTTTACAGATAAGTAAACTGGGACCTAGAGAAATAAAGTGACTTGCTCAAAGTGACAGGCAGCCAACCAGAGAGGGGAGATGTGGACCAGCACACCTTTCCTATAGAACAGTGGAAGTTTTTATCTGCTTACTTGGGCTCTCCTTGACAATAATGGGCATTCTCCCCAGCCCCACCCCCTGCTCCTCAGCATGGTTTCCATAGTAATTCATGTTCACTGAACAACCTTGTTCAGAGTCAGAAAGAACTGAAGTATCTGTCCCAGGTAGTCTCCAGCCTTAGCTCTATGTCCAATTCATCTCGACACCCTGTAGCAGAGGTGTTAAATACATGGCCCTCTACAGCGTATACTAGCAATCCCTTAGTTGAGCAGAAACCAGATTAAAATGGATTAGGAAATAGTAAAATAAATAAAAATACAATCCATCATAGATAATATTAATATGCTGTTTTCTAAGTTTTTGTGGTCTACAGATATTGTTATATGGTTTAATGGCCCATTTCTATTTGAGTCTGATACCATGGCCCAATAGTATTCTTAAAAGGGGAGGAGACCTGTGCACCAGAGCCTCCAAATTAGATGTGTACATGCTTCTGATGAGCTTATATTGCTTCTGACTCTACTCTCCTCCATTCAGGACCAGCCCTTCCTGGTCAAATGATTTTATTTTCTTTAACTCCTGGGGGAAAGGGAAGAAAAAACTAAAGCCAAAACTTTGGCCAAAACTAAGGCCAAAGAGGAGACTATCCATATCCTGATTCCAGTAATTCTCCTTCAATAAATATTTTAGATCTACATTTCATAAGAAGATTAAGGTTCAGCCAAAGGTATAGAAGAAATATGTTAGGTATGAAAATTAAGCCCTTTCCAATTTCCATTAGGACACGAAGCCCCGCCAAGCATACTTTCATTAGGAACACTAAGCCCAGCCAAACATATTTTCAAAGACCTCAGTTTGACACCTAAAATGATATCCTCCCAAGCTTCCAAGGTCAGCATCCTAACCCCTTCTTTGGCCCCAATCTGGTTTGCTGTAGTCAGTCACCTTTTCTAAGGGAATTTATTATTTTAATAAGAGTTGACTGAAGAGACATAAGAATCATATGTTCTTGCCATTTAACACTATCTGACCCAATTTTCATCACTTTACTCCCATTGTATCATTTGGAAAACTGGTCCATTCTACAAGATTCTCATGGTCAACATTTCAACTCAATTCAACATATACATATTAAGTGCCTACTATTTGTAGACATAGCAAGATGATGTTGGAGAGATGAGTTCAGGCAGGAGCATATCTGCATCATCTCAAGAAGTTAGGAAGATGCTTTAGACCAAAAGACACAAGTTTACATTCCCATAAGAATTCAAAACACTAGAAAAGAATTGTCTTTTCTTGGCCTGAGTTTAGAACTCATTTAGAGATTTTCTGTCTCAAATTAGCCATTCCGTAACTAATCATGTTCACAACATCATTGAAACAAGGAAAGTATCATAAAATCTAAGAGTATTCAAGTTGAAAAGGCTCTAGAATGTAGGCTATCATCAAAAAGAGAATAGAGACACTAGAATCATAACAGTCCTTAGGACATAGAATATCAGAATTGTAGGGGATTTAGAAGACCAACTAAGGAAGATAAAGTGGAGGCAGTAAATAGAGTTTTTTCCAAGAAATTTAGGGTGAAAGTGGAGTAAAGAAATGGGTCATGGGACCTGAGTAAATCAAAGAACTGATACACAGGGGTCCTCAAACTACAGCCCGAGGGCCGGATGCAGCAGCTGAGGATGTTTATTCCCCTCACCCAGGGTTATGAAGTTTCTTTATTTAAAGGCCCACAAAACTAAGTTTTTGTTTTTACCATAGTCTGGCCCTCCAACAGTCTGAGGGACAGTGAACTGGCTCCCTATTTAAAAAGTTTGAGGATCCCTGAATTTGAGGGAACATGAAAATATACATTGAATCCCGATGAATCAATGGTGATGTTGGGGTAGAGGATAAGACTAGGAACCAGACATATCTCCTTTAGAAGGGAAGGAAATTGCCCTAAACATCAGTATATAACAGCCATCAGAACCTGGCCTAGATGACAAATTTGGACGGTGTGATGCTCATAGGAGAAAAGCCAGTTAAATAATAGTGGTAGAGAGATTGTCAATGACAGTGGGGAGCAAGGAGAACTCTGACTCTAACAACAGTACCACTGAATTGGGGGTATTATAGAATGGGCAACCAAAACTGGACAAGCTAGACAGATAGATGTTCACTGTCATCAGAGGAAATCAAATGTGTGTCTGAAGATAAAGGAGCATGAGAGGAAGAGGTCTAAAATAAAAATCAGTCAGAATATCAGCATGCATTTATTAAATAGTTACTATATTCCAGACACTGTTACTGCCTTCAAGGAGCTCATGTTGTAAGGGGAAAAACAATATGCCAAAAAATGCATGTCAATGTAAGGTCATTTCCAAGGGAAGAAGCTAAGTAGGGGAAAGGATGGGGGAGTAGAACGTGAGGAATTAGGAAAGATCTGCCCGCAGAAGGGGGATTTAATCTTTTCTTTTTTTTCCTGAGGCATTTGGGGTTAAGTGACTTGCCCAGGGCCACAAAGCTAGGAAGTGTTAAGTGTCTGAGATCACATTTGAACTCAGGTCCTCCTGACTTCAGGACTGATACTCTGTCCACTGCACCACTCAGCTGCCCCCGGGATTTAAACTATCTTAAAGGAGGTTAGAAGATTGAGAAAAGAAAGCATTTTAGTCATGGAGGAAAGGCAACAAAAAGGCAGAAGGTTAAGAGATGGAATTCCATCTCTTATGCCTTAACGTCCAGATCAGTGCCAATAGACTAGAAAGAACATGGGGAGAGAAATGAAGAATAAAATTGAAAAGGTATGAAGGGGCCAGGTTATAAGGAAATTTAAAAACTAAATAGAAAAATTTTTATTTGATACTGAAGATAATAAAGAGCTACCAGAATATATTAATTAGCGAGGTGACCTGATCAGGGCTGCAATTTAGAAAAGAACATATATTAATTACAGAAGGGAAAATTCAGAGATTATAGTGAAAGGGGTGGGCAGACCTAAAATGCAACTTTGTTGGAGTAGGGTTGAATTAGATTAGAATGAGAGAATAAACAGAAAATGTTGAGGAGAGTGAGGTGGTAGGGGTGGGGGCAGTCAGGATCACTGGGATGGGGAGAGTTAAAAGTAACTGGCAATTTGCAAGCAACTGAAAAATGAGTCCAGAGCAAGTATGAATGATTGGGAGGTATTCCACTGTTGAAGGCAAGTGAGTATACCTTCAAGGTTATTATTATTATATAATATTAACATATAATAGTACATATTATAATATATTATTAATAATAATATATAGTATTAATGATTTTGCCAGAGACTTCACAATGGCCATAATCTGCAGATCATCAGGCTAGTATTGTTAGGACTAGAATGCCCAGAAGCCCCCCCGATCCCAGAAATCCAGCTATGAAACATTGTAGACTGGAAGCACATCAGTACTTGGAGATGTACATAAACCTACCCTCATGCCAACCACAAGTAGCCTTGGTGGGGTTGAGACTCAGAGAAATCAGTGACTTGTCCATGTCATATGACAAACATATCAGATCCAAGAGTCAAACCTGGGTCTCCCGAACTTCAAGTTCTGTACTTTCCCTTAAAGAGATGATTACTTTTTTATCTTTAGAACTGACTCTGTGAAGGGAAAACAGTAGCTTGATGAAGCCAGTACTTTAAATTGAAATGTTCTAGCCAAAGCCTGAACACTATATCCCCGGTGAAATTAAAGCGGTACAGAAATGCCACTGAAAAATCACTGATACTGGTTTTGATTTTGAAAACTGTCAGTTAAATTAAAGTCAGGCCTGTGAAGAGTCATTGTTTGACTTTCTTTCATGAAGAGAAATGATGTGATCAAGCTCTTCCCTTTATATAAATGTTCTCTTCTTACAGAATGGTCTTGCCGAGGTTTTATAAACTTTACATTGAAGATCCCTTGTTTCAGCTTCAAAACCTGTTAGATAGAAACCTCTCTGTCTTGTGTCTGAATGCAATTGTCCCCCACTCATTTTCTAAATAGGAAATTGGACCCTTTGGAACCTGTTAGTGACAAGACCAGATTTTTTTCTGAAAAGAATGATGGGTAGGTCAGGAGTTCAAGGGAATCCAATTTAAAACTGAAACCTGTATCCTTTTGCTTTTAAATTCCCAACAATGCAGGCTCAGAGACTGTCTACACAAGGCAAAGAAATTTTTAGATATTTATTTTTTTTCCAAAATGACATGGTTTGGTTATTTATACTACATAATCTAACTGCACAGCCATCAATCTTCCCTTCAGTTTGTGCTATATAGACACAGACTAAACTCATAGCATCCACTCAGGAAAACTTGCCTAATTTATACTTTACTCCCATTGTATCATTTGGAAAACTGGTCCAGTCTACAAGATTCTCATGGTCAACATTTCAATTCAATCGAACATGTACCTATTAAATGCCTATTATATGTAGACATAGCAAGATGATGGGTGAGACTCAAGGGTTGGATCCCAGAAAGATGATTGCTCTCTCAGGTTATAGGACACCCTATTGATAACTACCCCTACTACAATAGCTCACAGCTAATATAGCCCCCACTACTGTATTTTCCATTAACAATTCAGCCAGTGCACACAATTAAATCATCACAAAGGAATTTACTAAGATGGCATAGTAGTTGCTATAAAACATTCCTTCCCCAAATCTAGGATAAAATATACAGAATACATGGGAAGAATAGGCTCCAAATTAGAGCAGAATGGTAATGAGGCACATAGGATATACACATGGCAAAGGCAATTCACATTTCCTTATACTGCAGGGCCTGGAAATTTTTTCTCTTCGATGCATTGTCTTTGCTACATAGACTGCTCAACAGGGTTCTCAGAATCTGCCTCCCTCCACAGATCAACACTCCACTTCCAAGGATAGCTCTCTTCTCTGCTGCCAGGAATAACATAATTTGAAACTGATTCCTCCTTCATGTGATTGTCTCATAAAATATACTTATATATCTATTTATGTATATAATATACATTTATAAATAAGACAAATATACTATATACACATACTACTATAATAATTAGAATTTTATGTTGGCAAAGAATTGGAAACTGGGGAGGTGCCCAAGAATTGGAAAATAGCTAAACAAATTATGGTTTATGAATGTAATAGAAAACTATTGTTCTATAAGAAATAATAAAAGGGACAGTTTTAGTGGGAATATCTCTTCGGGTGTGCCTTTGTTCTCCAATAATATGAGGCTACTTACTGATCCAGTTACTCTCTTTTAAAACTGCATGGTCTAAGGGAAAGCACACTCACCTGCCTGTCTATCTTCATCTGCCTCCCCTAAAGTAGGGGCCTCTATCATAGACCATTCTTTCCATTCTCAAACTGCCTAAATTCAACTAGGGCTTAGCTATTCAAAGCCCCCAGAGGTACAGCTAGTATGTTTGTCCATCCGTGCCTTCCTTGATCAGATAGATGTCCCCCTTTTGTGAAGGGACCTTAGGACATTAAACCTTGTTAATAAATTGAAATCTTGTTTTATATACCATTACTATCATGGTTACATGAACTGATCTACGTAGTGATAGAAGGTGTGGACTACTTGTAGCTAGCTCAAAACAGAGAAGAAAGCCAGTGGAGGAACATATACAATTTGATTTGGAAAACACATCCAGAAGAGATAATTTAAGGATCACTAGAATACCTCAGAGCAATGACCACCACCACCCCCAAAAAAATAATGTCTAAACTTCATATTTAAAGAACACATAAAAGAAAATTGAACAACTCTCTCAGAAGCAAAAGACAAAGTAAAAATAGAAAGAATTCATTGATTATTGGAAAGAAACCCCAAAATGAAAACTCCCAAATATACTATAGATAAAATCCAAAGCTTCCAGATCAAAGAAAAATCCTACAAGCAGTCAGAAAGAAAAAATTTAAGTACAGAAAATGCACAGTGAAAATATCACATGATTTATCTTCCATCGCTAAAAAAGAGGGAAGGGTTGAATTAGCATATTGCAAAAGACAAAGGATATAGGTTTGTAAACAGGAGTGACATAGCAACAAAACTGAACATAATTTTATCAGAGGAAGTAAACCTTTAATATAATTGAGGACTTTCAAACATTCCTCATGAAGAGACAAGAGTTATATGGAAATCTTGATGTGCAAACACAGGAATCAAGAAACATAAAACGGTCTACATGAGCAAAAATCACAAAGGACTAAACAAGGATAAACTGTTTATATTTCAATATTAGCAAATGAAACCAGTACTCCCTCAGAATCCTATGACATCAGGGTTTTCTGAGAAAGTATAATTAGACAGAGGACCTGGGTGATTCTGTTATGTTTTAATGACCTTAAAAAGAATGGAAAGGGAGGGGAAGAGGAAAGCACTAGGTGAAGAAAAAGGAAAGGATGAGAGAAATTATCTCACATAATAAGGAAGCCAAGTAGAATTATACAAAGGAGAAGGAAGAGGTCTGAATTGTCATAAAGAATTCCCACATATACACAGAGTTGGAAACAGAATTACATTTCACTCAATAGAGAAATAAAAGAAAATGAGAGAAGGGAAAGTAGGAAATAAAAGAGAGAATGGATCAAGAGAAGAATTTATTTTAAAAACAAACTGGACACAAAGCCTATAAAAATCTAGTATTTGATAAACCCCTAAACTCCAGCTTCTTGAATAAGAACTCATTATTTGACAAAAATTGCTGGGAAAACAGGAAAATAATATAGAAATTCAGCATAGACATACACCTCACACCCCATACTAAAATAAGTCAAAATGGATACATAATGGTTTGGCATAAAGAATGATGCCATAAACAAATTAGGAGAACAGGAGATAATTTACCTATCAAATTTTTGGAGAAGAGAGGAATTTATGACCAAAGAAGAACTAGAAAATATTATGAAAGGTAAAATGGACAGCTTTGATTACATTAAATTCAAAAGTTTTTGCACAAACAAAATCAACAGAAACAAGATTCAAAGAGAAGTACAAAACTCGGGAAAAAATCATTACAGCCAATATTTCTGATAAAGGTCTCATTTCTAAAATATATAAAGAAAAGTATCAAATTTATCATTCTTTTTCCTGAGGCATTTGGGGTTAAGTGACTTGCCCAGATTCACACAGCTAGGAAGTGTTAAGTGTCTGAGAACAAATTTGAACTCAGATCCTCCTGACTTCAGGGCTGGTGCTCTATCCACTGTGCCACCTAGCTGCCCCTTGTGTCAAATTTATAAGAATACAAGTCATTCCCCAACTGATAAATGGTCAAAGGAGTTATATGAAAAAAAATGCTCTAAATCACTATTGATTAGAAAAATGCAAATTAAAACAACTCTGAGGTACCACCTCATGCCTCTCAGATTGGCTAAAATGACAGGAAAAGGTAATGATAAATATTGGAGGGGATGTGGGAAAACTGGGACACTAATACATTGTTGGTAGAATTGTTTAATGATTGAAGGCAATAAAATGTTATTATTCTATAAAAAATGATGAACAAGTTGACTTTAGAAAGACCTGGAAAAGTTTACATGAACTGATGCTGAACGAAACAAGCATAACCAGAATACACTGTACACAATAACAATAAGAAGGTGCGAGGATCAGTTATGATAGACTTTGTTCTTCCCAGTGGCCCAGTGATCTAAAACAGTACCAATAGACTTTGGACAGAAAATGCCATCTACATTTAGAAAAAGAACTAAGAAGACTGAATGTAAATCAATACATACTATGTTCACTTCTTTTTTCTGTTTTTTTAATCTCTTTTATAGTTTTTCCCTTTTGCTCTGATTTTTCTTTTCCAACATAATTCATAAAGCAATGTGTATTAAAAGTAAATAAATAAATTTTTTAAAACTGGATGTATAAAAATGCTTGTAGAAGCTCTTTTTGTGGTAGCAAAAAATTGGAAACTGAAGGAGTATCTGACAGTTGGGGAATAGCCAGAAAAGTATGGTTTGTGAATGTTATTAAATATTATTGTGCTATAATAAATAATAAAAGGAATAGTTTCAGAAAAACCTTGGAAGACTTGTTTGATCTGTTGCAAAATAAAGTGGGTACATCTAGGAGAACTATTTATACGATGACAACAATACTGTAAAGACAAACATCTTTGAAGACTTTGAAACTCTGTCCAACAGAATGACCAACCATGATTCCATGAGATTTATGATGAAACAGGCAATACACCTCTTTATAGAGAGATGATAGACTCAGAGTACAGACTGAAGTGTAATTTTTTTTTGGAATAGCTAATGCAGGAATTTATTTTGCTTGCTAATTGAAGTTTATAATAGAGTTTGAGAAAAAGAGTTATTTTGCTGATGTAAAAAAAAAAGAAAAAGAAAAAAACTGGTCTGCAATTTATAGCCTTGGAGCTGTCAGGGGTACTAAAAGATTAAATTGCTGTTCCATAGTCACAAGGCCAGTATGTGTCAAAGACAAGCCCTTAATCATAAAAAATTGTGATTAGATTTTAATTTGGCTGAATTTTTGACTCAAAAATTATCAATTCAAAATCAACATCAACCTGGAAAAAGTTCTATAGTGACATATATCCCCTAGATACAACCTAGGGCCCCATTCCATCTGTATTTCACTTGATATCTTGCTCCTAGAGCTCCCACTGGAAACCTGGATCCCAATATCCCTAGGGATTGCCAAAGCCCTTTATTACTTTTGTTGTTTTTTATTTCTTTATCTTTGGAAATGAAAGATAGTATGATACAGTGGACAAAGAGCTCACTTTGGGGCCAACAAAACCTGGGTTCAAATTCTGGCTCAGATGTATTTTTTAAATTCTGAACAAGTCAACTGACTTCTAGGTATTCTAATTTAGGCAGCTCTCTAAAGACTAAGTTACAGAGAAAACATTGCATTGTTGATAGAAGAAATTTCCTCATAAGGAATTCCTCATACTAATTAATCATAGGTTAAGTTGTTATCCTTGGCCATTGACCATATACAATTATTTGAAAAAATAATCATCTTTTTTAATCATCTTTTCTTAAATCTGCAATCAATATTTATCCAAATATAATGGATAAATTTAAAAATCATCTAATCCAAGGGTTCTTGACTTTTTTTGTATACATGGATTCCTTCTCAGAATCATGTTTTTAAATAACTGAAATGATAAATTTCAGGTACATACAGGTACATACAGATCCCTTGAAATTTTATCCAATGACCCCTATATTAAAAACTTCTGATCTAATTCAACCACTTCATTTTACAGACAAGCAAATAAAGACCCAGAGAAGTGAAATCATTTTTTCAAGGTCACAAGAATATTAAGTGGCAGAGCTGGATTGGAACCCAACTCCCCTCCCATGTTCTTTCAGTTCCATCATGTCTTTTTACCAAAAAGGTGGGGGGAGGCTGCACAACTGGTCATTTTTATCTTCTTTGCAAATCAGTCTTCTCTGACCTTTGTTTTTTATCTGAACTTCTTTCAATTGATGGACTAAACTCAACCCCACTTAGCTCTGACTTTGCAGCCAGAATAAACTATTCCTCATTTTCCCTAGACAGAAAAGACCTCTTATTGTATTTCTGATCCAGGCTCCTCACTCTGCAGAAGTGCCTTCATTATTCTTCCATTGTTAACGGAACTCCCAAATCAGCTCATTTGTGCACTTAATGAACGTGTTATTGCCTGCAAACTTCCAGATCATTAATGCAAATGTTAATTAATACAGAGTGAGAAGCAATGTGAACCCCCAACAGGCAGCTCCCCTGAACTCCAGACACTAAAGAAAGTCCATCAACAGTACCTGAATTACAAAAGGGTTCAGTCCTTCTTTCCTAATAGATCTTCAAACCTTCTATCTCTTTCATTGGTTTTCTCACCCTTAATTGCTGGGCTTTGCCTTTATCCCAGCCCCAGCCTGCTGTGCTGCTGGCATCTCTATTTCTTACAACCAGGATGGGACCACCCCCTAAAGCAGGCACCAACAGCTTCCCATCATGTTAGGCCACAAATGATAATGATGAATAATTATAATGAGAATTACTTTTAGTCTTGGTTCACATTTAAATAATATGAGTATAAATGTGAGCTAAGATATCTTAGAGATCAGCTAGTCCAAACCCTTTATTTTAAGGTTTGCAAATCTTTCTTCATACATTGAGACAGTACGTGGATAGGGCCCTGGACTTGGGGTCAGGAAGATCTGTGTTCAAATTCTGACACTAACACCTACTGACTTTGCGACCTTTGACAAGTCATATGATTTCTCTATGCCTCCATTTCCTGACCTGAAAAATGAGAGGACTGGACTTGAAGACCACCAAAGTCCCTTCAGGCTCTAGAAGAAGGGAAGGGAGTAAAAATTTAAATAGATATGCAAACATAAATATATGAATATATATAAATATATTCTTAATATATGTACATAGATTGATTTATTTACAAATAATTTTATATTTAGATATTCTTACTATGGGCCAGGCTAAGCACTTTATAGATATAGATATCATCTCATTTGATTTTCACAACCCTGGGAGGTAGGTGTTATTATTGTTCCCATTTTACAATTGAGGAAACTAAGGCAAATAGCAGTTTATTGGTTTGCCCAAGATCACAGGCTAGTAAGCATTTTGATACTAGATTTGATCATGAATGATCCAGTCTCCTGTCTTCTCACCATTCTGGGTGTTCTCCTTTGTATATGTTCCAACTTGTTCATGCTTTTCCTAATCTGATCAGCCCCCAGGATGGTGGAACTATCACTTCCCTTGCTCTGGATTCCAGTTTTTTAAGGCGGACTAAATAGTGCATGCTGCTGCACTCGAACTCGGAAGGCCTGATAGCGAATCCCTGATCTGATACTTCCCAGCAGTGTGACCATGGTGGTACGACTTAGTGTCTCAGAGCTTCCCATCTGTAAAATGGGCATCAGGATGCCTGCAGCATGATTCTCAGAGGGTTTGTGTTTGTTTAAAAGCACAATGCCGTCTTTAAAGTGCTAGATTAAATGACCAGCTTTATGACTTCTGGTTCTTCTGTGATAACCCGAGTGAGCTGTCACTAAAGCCTCTGAACTCAGTTCAGTAGACCAGAAGGCTCATTCCCCTTGATAAAAATAAAGGCAACAACGCTTCCATCGGCTGCATCCACCTGCCGCTTTGCTGCCGCCTCCTTCCTCTCCTCAGTCTCCCAGCAACAGCATGTACAGTGCCGTCTGCGCCTCTGCTCAGCCTGGATGCTGGTCCCAGCACGGCCCGGCCGATGGCTCTCCGCCAGAGCCTTAGGCACACGGGACAGATTTTCAATGAGCAGGATCCTGCCCTAGTCTGATTTAATTACCGAAGGAAATCTCTTGTCATGAGTCCTCAGCTTCCCAAAGGAATCACTCCCCGAACTGCAGCTACTCCAGCTGGGTATCAAGAAGGGAAGCTGCTGCAGCTGCCCAGATGTGACCAGCAAGAAAGGAACCAGTTCTCAGCCCAGCTCCAAGCTGTTCTCTACATCTGTAGGGCGAGAAGAAGAGGGGAGGGAGGAGGAGGGAGTGGAGAGAGGATGAAGAAAGATAGAAGAGGTCGGTTTCAATCGAGAGTTGACCTCCTCTCTTCTTCCCCTGACTTCTGGAGAAGCTCTGCCAAGGTCTGGATCTCACCAGGGCATGGCGTGGCCACATTCATCAGATGAGGATCCAAGGTTTATAAAAGACCAGGTCCTTACCCTCCCGTAGCTTCCAGCCTAGTCGGGGAACAAGATACAGAGACAACTTTAACTTACGGTATTCCAAAAGCTCATTAGAGATGTGAAGTCCAGGGAGAAAGGTTATTACTCACAATGGGGCAACAAGAGAGTTTGATAGAGGAGGAGCATATTTGAATTGAGCTTTAGAGATGGGTCAGAATCTATCAGGGAGAAAAAGGAACATAAGGAAGAATAGCAGCCTATTAAAGGGCAAAGATCAATGGCTTAGAATCTGTGCACTAGAATTTGAATGCAACTTCTGTTATTTACAACCTGGGTGAACGTAGGTAAATCATTTAACTTCTCACCCATAAAATAAGGAGATAGAATTGACTTCCAAGGTCTTTTTTTAACTTCACATTTGTGGTTCTCTAAACAAAATAAATAAAAACATAAAAAGAGGGAGGACTATGCCATACTCAGAACAGAGAAAGAAATCCAGACAGTTCAGCTGGAGCACAGAGTATAGTAAAGGAAGGAAGATGAAATAATTAGGTAACACCAGATAGTGAAAGACCTTGAATGACTGACAAAGAACTTTGAGCTTTTCTCAGAAGGTGATGAAGAACCAGTGGAGATTTTTGATCCAAGGAGATGTGATCTTATCAATATAAAAGGGAGATTTTGAGGCAGCTAGGTGGTGCAGTGGATAAAGGACCAGCCCTGAGTTCAAATCTGGCCTCAGACACTTAATACTCCCTAGCTGTGTGACCCTGGGCAAGTCATTTAACACTAATTGCCTCAGGGGAAAAAAGGGAGATTTTTCTAGAAGTGGACTAAAGAATGGAGCATTCAGATGGCTCCAATGGTTGATGCACTAGGCCTGGAAATAGGAAGACCTGAATTCAAATCCAGCCTCAAACTCTAATTGTAGAATCCTTAATCCATGGAGAAATCCATGGAGAAAGAAATGGCAAACCACTCTAATATCTTTGCCAAGAAAACCCATGGACAAAATGGTCTATATGGTCCATGAAAAACTGGACATGATTTAAAACAGCCTAATTGGTTTAAGGGGAAGAGACTGGAAGCTAGAAGACCTGTTTGATAGCATATAGAGAGAGAGCTATAAGGATTGCAAAATATTATCTCATTTGAGCCTCACAACAATCTTTAGAGGAAGATGCTGTTTTTACCCCCATTTTACAGATGAGGAAAATAGACAGAGATGAAATGATTTGGCCCAGGATCACACATGTAGTGTATGAGACTGGATTTGAACTCAGGTTTCCAGTATGCATTTAGATACCCAGATTGGTATTAAGGAGGGTTTTAACTGGGATGGCAGCAATGGGAACAAAAAGGAAGGTGAGAGATACACAAAATGCTGAGGAGGTTCACGGATGACTTCACACTGCCAGCAGAGAACTTGAATTAAATAATCTACATGGGTCCTTCCAACTCTGAAATTCTAGAATTACTAAGAATATAATTAGCCTTTGTTAATGACTGTCAAATGACAGCTAAGAGTACTAAACACAGCTAATAAGGACTATACTAAGGGCTACCTTAGAGATAATGACCTCTTCCTCACTAGAAGACTTCCAAGGAAATCTGGATGGCCACCTAACAAAGATGTTGTAAGAGATTCTTGTCCAAGTCCAGAGTGGGCACTAGGGCTGTGGAAATTTCCCCTAACAACAGTTTGGGGATTTGTCTTCATCCATTCTTTCATTAAGTATTTATTAACTCTTACATTATACCAAGTACAGAGCTAAGCAACAAAACAAAACAGTTCCTTCCCTCAAGGAGCTTACATTCTACAATCTCCATTTTAATAGCATACTTATATCCTTTAATATCCAGGCAATTTCTATCCCTCTGCTATGTCCTTTGAGGACAGAGGTTTTAAGATTCTTGTTCTATTCTGCCCCCAAGCAGGATGCACATCAAAGCTTTGATTGGAAAAGGAAATTCCATCCAGCAGACCATCTCTGTTGGGCTACCTAAACAAAGGCTTAACAAGGAAATGGTTAGGAGATACTGACAGTTTTTCCTCCAATTACAAAATGAAGACTGTTTACTGGTCTCCTAGAGGATGAAAGAATCTGACAGCTTTCACACTGGGATCCCTCTCCAAACATGTCTGTTTTCACAGAAAAAACTCTTGACAGACAGGAAAAGTAGCTCAGACAGCACAGAACAAGTCAAAGCCAAGAGCAGCAAAGAACTACCTGGATAAAGTTTTAAAATGCTGCTAAGGATTCGTAATGCAGCAGATGGGGAAACCCTATAAAACTGTGACAAGGACTTTGATGAAAGAACTTTCCTGGGACTTTGTGCAGCTTTGGCTAAAGCACCTCAAGGTGCAGTCATCAGGTCGTGTCTCTACAGGAACTGCTTCTCAGGAAGATGGTTGAAGACCTTGGGCTGGAACCAATGCTATTGCCCAAGCTCCCAGACTCAGGGTCCTGAATTGTCTCTATCTGAGGGAAGATAATGGTCAGGGTGATGTTATGATCTGGCCTGGCACATGCTGCCTTTCCCTCGAGGTTCCCTGCTATTTCAATGCATGGAGCAGAGTAATGTGCCTAGAAAAGTAACCTGGCATCAGATAGGAAAGGGATTAAAATGTCAAACAGAGACGTTCCTTTTCTTTTCTAGGTTTCAATTTCTCTCTGTAAAATCAGGGGACTACTATTAGTAGTAGTAGTATCACCATCACTACTATTGCTATTAATAATAATGATGATGATGATAAGTTGTAAAAGCATTTTCAGTCATGTCCAACTCTTCTTGACCTCATTTGGGATTTTCTTGGTAAAGAATTAATGTGGTTTTGCCATTTCTTTCTCTAGCTCATTTTATAGATGAGGAACTAAAGCAACAGGGTTGTTTTCTCAGGATCACGCAGCTAGTTTCTGAATTTCTGAGGCCAAATTTGAACTCAGGTCCTCCTGACTTCAGGCCTGAGACTATCCACTGCACCACCTAGCTTCCCTATACTACTATTAATAATAACATATATAATATTTAACAATGATAATATATCACTAATATATATATATATATATATATGTAGCACTTTATGGTTCATAAAGGACTTTGCATGTTATCTCCTTTAATCCTCACAACATCTTTGAGACACAGGTGCTATTATTATCCTAAATATACTACTAAAGACTCTCTAAGGTCCCTTTCAAATTGAATACTATGACTTGCTCTAGGACTTTATTCCTTAAAAGGATTTATCTTCTACAATCCCTAGGTACACCTACAACATTACTGATATCTGGTTCAAGTTCAAGAATAATGATACATTTATGGAAGGATGAGCAGGATAACAGCTTATTCTCAGACCCATGCCAAACCCAAATCTCTGTTCTTAAGGCCTAATTTTGCACATCTATAAAATGACAAATTGGGGGAGGCCTAATCTAATGCAGTAAGCGCAAGAGCATCTGGATTTGGGGGGATTTTATTGATTTTTTTAAAATAATAGCTTTCTATTCTCAAAAATAATTCAAAGATAGTTTTCAACATTCACCTCTGCAATACCTTGTGTTCCAAATCCTTCTCCCTTCTCTCTCCCCATTCTTCTCTCTTAGACAGCAAGCAATTCAATATATGTTAAACATATGCAATTCTTCTACAGATATTTCTGCATTTATCATCTTGCACAAGAAAAATAAGATCAAAAAGGAAAAAAATGAGAAAAAAGAGCAAGCAAATAACAACAAAAAAGGTGAAAATACTATACTATGACTAACATTCAATCCCCATAGCCCTCCCTCTGGACATAAATGGCTCTTTCCATCACAAGACCTTTAGATTTGGCCTGAATCACCTCATGGTTGAAAAGACTCACATCCATCAAAGTTGATCATCATATAATCCTATTGCCATGTACAATGATCTCCTGGTCCTGCTCATTTCAGTTAGCATCAGTTCATATAAGTCTCTCCAGGCCTCTCTGAAATCATCCTGCTAATCTCTTACAGAACAATAATATTCCATAGCATTATTCAGCCATTCCCCAACTAATACTCATCCACTCAGTTTCCAGTTCCTTGCCACTACAAAAAGAGTTGAAGAGCAGCAGTTTAAGGTGAATCATTTGTTGTGTCCCTACTTACTTCCGATTTTCATGGCTCTAGGGGTCCTCAAACTACAGCTCGCGGCCAGATGCGGCAGCTGAGGATGTTTATCCCCCTCACTCAGGGCTATGAAGTTTCTTTATTTAAAGGCCCACAAAACAAAGTTTTTATTTTTACTATAGTCCGGCCCTCCAACAGTCTGAGGGACAGTGAACTGGCCCCCTAATTAAAAAATTTGAGGACCCCTGTAAGTCTATGATATGATTGCTGGAGGAGCTCTTTTTACTCAGGGTAAAACAGCCCCTCTATGCCTTGTAGATAGTCTTTGTGAGTTATTGGGGCTGAAAGAAAAAGCATCCCCAAGTGGCCACCTTTATGATAATGAGCCTCTCTGGACTTGGGTAGTCTTTGAATGACAAATCGTACAAGAAGCTCATGCAACTTGAGTAGATCTGTCAGGGATCCTGTCCTGCTAGCCCATCTTCTGATAACCCAGGATGACCTCTGCATCATAATGAGACATCAGAGGAGAATGTTGTGGCAGTTTCCATATTAATAATTCAAGTGTTAATAGTAATAAAGTCATTTCTGACATTCTATTTATTAACACATCTTCCTCACTCTGGTTTGGGGATTTGTCTGGGAGCCATGGAGACAGCTCATAATAAGTATATTACAGCCTTCGATAACAAGCAATGGAGTTCCTTTTTAGAGCTGAAAATAATGAAACCAAAGGAAAACACTCAGGTGAGAGAAGGAGAGAGAGAGAGAAAGAGTTCTGAACATCCAGAAGCCAAACCAGAATATTAGCCTGAGTAAGAGATTCAGACTCAAAGAATCCTGTCACTGGAAAGGAATCTTAGGGAGGATGGGGGTGACTCTCGCATTCACAGAACAGCAGGAATTCCTCACAATCCCAGAGCCAGAGTCAAAATGACTAGTGCAGCCGAAACAGAAAAGAGAATCCTCTCTAGGGCAGCCAGTGAGTGCTCTTCCAGCCCACCCTTGAATACTTCTAGAGACAGAGAACTCACTACTTCTCCAGGAAATTTGGGGAACTGGCTTCCCTAAGCCACTTTGAGAGAGCTCTTCTTTTTAGGAAGATTTTCCTTGTATCCAGTCAAAATCTATCTCTCTACAGCTCAGTTCTGCCTTCTGGGGCCAAGCAAAACAAGTCTAACCCCCCTTCCATGTGACTAACATCAAATACTTGAAAGCAGCAAACTTGGTCTCCATATCTTTTTTTAAACATCCACAGTTATTTCGGTCAGTCTATGGTCTTTTCACCATATAAGTCAGACTCCTCTAGGCATGCTCCAATTTACTAGTTAATGTCCTTACTAAAACAAGGCAACCATAACTCTATGCAGTATTCCAGGTGATATCTGGCCAGGGCAGAGTACAGTAGAATGGTCACCTGTCTTATCCCAGCCATTATTTCCCCTATCACATTAACTTATCGGTTACCATATTACCTCCCACTTACCAGGGCCTAAGCTAGGTGCTAGAGATTTAGGCCAAAGAGAAACAGTTCTTGCCTTCAGAGAACTTATAGAATACTAGGAGAAAACCATGTAAAAAATTAGCAAGTACAAAATATTTACGAATGAAGTACAAAATAATTTTGTTAATTAGTAAGGAGCACCATGAATGAGTAATTTGGTAATTACTAGTGGCTAGTAATTTGGTCATTGGTAAGGAGCTTAAGAAATTATTAATTTGGTAATTACTAGTGATTAGTACTTTGGTCATTATAAAGTACACTTAGTATAAGTGAGGAGCACTGATACCTGAGGATCAGAAAAGCCTCTTAAAGGAGGTAACAATGGAATTAAGCTTTAAAGAAATTTAGGCATTCTTAAGGATAGAAGTTAGAAGGGAAATTATTCTAGAGGGCATCAGACATATGTGCCAAAGCCCAAAGGCAGAGTATGGAATGTCATGTATGGGTAACAGCATCATGAAGGCAAGTTTGGCTAGAAAACAGTGTATATAGGGAGAATATATTTGAGGAATAATATGAAATCAGGATGATTTTAGAAAATCTTGAAAAACTTATATTAACTGATGCTGTACACAGTAACAACAAGATTATGTGAGAATCAATTGTGATGGACTTGGCTTTTTTCAACAGTGAAGTGAAGTGACTCAAGGCAATTCCAATAGACTTGGGATAAAAAAGGCCATCTGCTCCTAGAAAGAGAACTATGAAGATTGAATATGGATCAAAATATAGTATTTTCACCTTTTGTGGTGGTTGGTTTTTTTCTTTCTTGTGGTTTTTTTTTTCACTTTTGATCTGATTTTTCTTGGGTAGCATGATGAATATGGAAATATCTTTTGAAGAATTACACATGTTTAACCTATATTAGATTGCTTGTTGTCTTGGGGGTAAAGGACAGGGAGAGAAAGAGAAAAAAAATTGGAAAACAAGATTTTTGCAAAGATGAATGTTGAAAACTATCTTTGTATGTATTTGGAAAATAAAATATTATAAAAGGAAAAAAGGAGTTAACATTCTATTCTATTTCAGATGTCTACAACTAAAATAGAGAAGTTGATCAGTGTATCAAGTCAACCTGAAAAGATAAATTCTATCTCATACAGGATGAGTTTGAGATTACTTATAGGACATATCATACTCCTATTCATGTTAAGCCTGCAGCCCACTGAAAATCCAATCAGAAGAAGTGCTGCCCAACCATTTCCCTCTATCTTGTATTTGTGAAATTTATTTTTTAAACGTAAGATTTTACATTGATCCTTTTTAAATTTCATATTATTAAAGTTAGATCAATGTTTTTGGATTGTTGAGATCTTTTTTAAATTTGACATTGTAATCCAAATATGTTATCAGTCCTCAGTTTTGTTTTATCTGCACATTTGCTAAGTATATAGTTTCTTCATTTATCCATCATTAATAAAAACGTACTCTAATATTTTTCTCTAGTTGGAGATATTTTTACAAAAACAGCCCTTGAGGGACTGATAATGTTACCCATTTCCCTCCCTGCCAAATAGAAAACAAACAGAAGTTCATCACTAGCCCTCCAAACACAAAGAAATATACAAAGACCTGGAGGAAAGACAAGCTCTTATGTGGCTCCAAAGAGTGTAATAGTATTTGTTTAGACCAACTTGGGTCTCAGGAGAAGAGAATGAGAAAGCTCATAGGTTGGAAAAAAGCCTTATAGTTTTTATAGGAAAAAAAAGATTGTGGGTTGGTTTTTATTATTCATTTTATAAAAGCTTGCATGCAGCCAAAAAAGCTGATACAGGAAAGAGAACATGTGTTGTTTGTCACATGAGAGATGCTTCAGATTCTCCCGAGGGAGAAACTGAAGACTGATCCCTGAAAAGATAGCATGAGGGCATGTTTGCTGCTACCAGGGAGACAGGCAGCAGCTAAACAATGGCAAGGACAAAAGGCGAGATAGGCAGAAAGCACCACTGTCTGGAAGTGAGGGGGACTGGGTAGAGACAGATTCTGTAAATGCAATCTGCAGTGAAGCTGAAGAAGCCCTAATCTGGAAAGCTGGAGTTCCAACTCTATTTCTAACTACTTCTATGAGCTTGAAAAAGTCCTTTACATTCTTTGGATCTCTGTTTCTCAGTCCAAATTGAGGAAGTTGTACTGCACAATCTCCTGTGGTTCCTTCTACCTTTAACATCCCATTAAGTCTATGGAATGTTGAGTCTTCCTCTCTCCCATTCCTTTCATAAAAAAACCATGTCTGATTCAAGGCTGGAGATGCCTTCATTTCCTTCAATATTTGGTTAGCTTCCTTTATGATTTAGAGGACAAAGGGTCCTGGGAGCAATTCAGATGGGGCTAGAACAGGGATTCTAATCATTGTGGAAAGCAGGGAGGAGGATTCTGGCTCAGACTGGGACACAATTGTGGAACAATTCTAAATTTTCTCATAACCAAAAACTATATGATTCTGGACTGATGGACTTGCCACTCTAAACAAATGGGACATTTGTACCAGAGGCATTGTCCTTCCAGTTCCCTAATATTTTGATCACAGCTCCCCAAGGGAAAAACAAGAAAGGATAAAGATTCTGAGCCCAGTCACACACCAGACAAATATCGTGGATCCAATTTCCCATAAGACTTGGATACATAGTAGCTAAGGAAGTTCTTATCTTTTTTTTGTATCCTGGACCCCTTTAGCAATATGGTAAGGTTAATGGACTCATTCTCAGAATAATAATTTTACATGCACAAAATAAAACACATAGAATTTCTTTTCTACCTCTATTTGATTCTCCAGATTTCAACACCATTCCCCAGCTGTCTTTTCTTCTTAGAATATCCTGCTGAGCCTCTGACACCTTTCTCCCATTGGAAAGTTCCTTTTGGGGTCTCAATATTGTGGATGAGGGCAGTTGGGCTTACCTTCATTCCCTGCCTGACTCTACTTCTAACTCTCTGGATTTTGCCCCATTTGAATATTTTATCCCCTTTGCTTTTTTAGCTCCCTATTATATGCTGTAGTCCCGCACTGGACAACCAAGTGGTACAATGGATAGAGCACCAGCAGATAGAAAACCAGGTAGTGCAGTGAATGGAGCACCAGCAACCAGGAAGATCTAACTTCAAATCCAACCTCAGATACTTGCTAGCTGGTGATCCTGGGCAAGTCATTTAACCCTATTTATCTCTGTTTCTTTATTTGCACAAATTAGCTGAAGAAGGAAATGGCAACAATACCTTTGTCAAGAAAACCCTAAATGGGGTCACACAGTCGGACTTGACTGAACAACAAAAAATTCCCCCATTAGTAAGTAAACTTTTTGAAAGCAGGGTCCATCTTTCTTTTTATTTTTTTTATATCTAGATATAGAAATAGATATAGAGTCTATATCTATCAATGTATATATCTAGATATCTATATAGATATAAATATAGACATAGACATAGATATATAGATATAGATATAGATAGCCTTAGCACTTCATTTAGTGTCTGGCATATAATAATTGCCTAATAAATCCTTGCCTGCCTACAGGAAATATATTGAAATACAGTTATCAAAAATTTTTTAAACAAAATTATAGGCCCTAGGTTAAGAACCCCTTAAGCTGCTAAGGTGCATAGCAGCTTATATTTAAGGGTATTCATTCTGCATATCTATTCCAGCACCCCCTTCTTACTTCTGCTTCCAGAAATCCTAGCTACTTTTAAAGCTCAGCTTAAATGCAATCTCTATTACTGTCCTTGTCAAAAAAAAATTATTGTATATACCTTATACTGAGTTTTCTATATATATACTGGTTCTTCCAAATGTAATATGAGCTACTTGAGGGAGGAATTTTTTTTTTTTTTGGTCTTTGTATCCCTAGCAACTAGTGTAGTGTCTGGCAAATTGTGATTGCTTAATAAATGTGGCCCGTCTTAGAAATATTTACATTATAAAAGAGGATTCCTAGAGCACATATAACCTTAAACTAAAAGAATGAATCTTTCATTTCAGTCGCCTATCACCACTGGGTATAGAAAAATCTCGACAGAGAATCCTTTATGATGGTTTTAACTCATAGTACTTTTCCCATCCAAAATGTAAGCCCATACTGCCATTCCCCATTTCCTGCTATGCTTATCCACCATTACTCTTGAG
Organism: Antechinus flavipes; assembly: GCF_016432865.1. Classification (NCBI taxonomy): domain Eukaryota; kingdom Metazoa; phylum Chordata; class Mammalia; order Dasyuromorphia; family Dasyuridae; genus Antechinus; species Antechinus flavipes. Next base: position 399,867,434 of record NC_067399.1, on the reverse strand, counting down.
GAATTTTCCCCATCATCTTCCCCTGCCATCAGGGTCCTGAAGCTTCTGACTACATGAAAAATATGCCTAAGAAAATAAGAAAGAACTCTGAGGCAATTAGATGGCACAGTGGATAGAGCACCATTCTTGAACCTGAGTTCAAATTCAACCTCACACAATTAACTTAGTAGCTGTGTGACCCTGAGCAAGTCACTTAACCTACCAAAATTTTTTTAAAATAACTTCAAAAATTATCAAAAATGCAATTGTCTTTGATCACATAATAGAGACATCAGCAGACAAACCTTTGGCGTTGCTCTCTTTATATAATACCTCAGGCAACTCATAGTATGGACAAGCACACCAACTTCTTCAAAGATACATAGATGAACAAGCTATTTTACTGTAACCACACTGCCACACTGTGTCTCTCAAATTTCTTTTTTTTTTTGTTTCTGCTGTGTTGTTGTTGAGAGGTGTTGAGGTGGAGTGGAAGCAGTCAGGGGTTAAGTGACTTGATCAGGGTCACACAGATATTAATTGTCTGAAGCTGGATTTGAACTCAGGCCTTCTTGCCTCCACTGTGTCATCTAGCTGCCCCGTCTTCATTTATTTATTTATTTATTTTTGCTGAGGCGATTGGGGTTAAGTGATTCGCCCAGGGTCACACAGCCAGGAAGTGTTAAGTGTGTGAGGCCAGATTTGAACTTAGATCCTCCTGACTTCAGGGCCGGTGCTCTATCCACTGCGTTATCTAGCTGTCCCCCATCTTTCAATTTTCAACGATTATCAACTGTGTACAATAGAAGTTCTGCTCCTAAAACCTTTTAATAGCTGACTGCCCCAGCATGAAAAGGATCTAATGTCCTCCTCAGTTCTATTCACATCAATAGCTACCTATAGAGCTTAACTGTCTTATATGTTAATAAGACTCACAAGAAGGGAAGTTAAAATTAATCTCAAGATAGCCATCCTAAGACTAAAATGGTCAGATTTCTATAATATGCTTTGTAGGATCATGGGGTTTAAAAAGAAAGGGGATATGGGGCAGCTAGGAGGTGCAATGGATAGAGCACCAGTCCTGAAATCAGGAGGACCTCAGTTCAAATCTGCCCTCAGACACTTAACACTTCCAAGTGACCCTGAGCAAGTCACTTAACTCCAGTTGCCTCAAGGGGGAAAAAAGGAAAGGAAAGGGTATTAGAGATTGGAATGCACTTGTCCAGGTGAATCAGTCAGGATCTCAGGAGGAGTAGGAGCCTATGACCTGGCAAAGCTTGACAGAAAATGGGGACCTTGAAGCAGTTGTTCAGATAGAGTGGAGCCAAGGTGAGTGTGAAATGTCTGTTCAGCATTCCTACAAAATGCCTCAAGCATTCATGTTTTAAGTATCCTCCTCCTGGGAAAGTTATCAAAGGAGTTATGAGTGACTTCATCATGTTTTAAAGTCTTTGTCAATGCACACTTATGAGTCTTTTGTGTTTTGAGCATTTCTTTTATGCTGAAGAAATAATAGCTGACCTATATCTCCTATTAAGTACCTTTCTCCTTCTTTTGGGGAGACTTTAGAAGCTCCAGAATAGGTGCTTGAAGAACAAGAAAGTACAAAGAGTCTGACCGATTTCTTGCAAGGAGAAGCTTCCCTAGGACTGACCCCAATCTGAGTGTGAGTCCAGACAGGGATCCTGAGTGGCAGAGGCCATCCCCATTCCCCAGGACTGCAGCACTCTAAGCCTTCTTACTCATCACCACCAGTTCTATGATTTGAAGAGAGCAATCTTGCCCATCCTCCACCTCAAAGTCATCTGCCCACTTCCTTCAACCAATAATAATAGTTGTTTTCTACTCTCCTCGCTATTCTGATTACCTACCTGTGATCAAGCTTGTCCTTTACAAAATATGGTGTTCATATACAATAGGTGTGCACCTATTGTATGATGATGAAAGAAAAAAAATTGCTACAGGATCAGAAGACTTGAGTTCAAATCCCACCTCTGACACATAGCTATATCACCCCAATCAAGTCAAGTCAACAATAAATCAGTCAATGTCCATTTATTATATCCTAAGCACTGGGAACACAGAGGAAAAGATAAGTTTATATTCTCAAGGAGCTCACAGTGTAATGGACAATGCATGTAATGTTATGAACAAGACATATACAAGTCACAGATAATCAACCAAACAAGGCATGAGTATTGAGGGTGATGGGAAAAGGATTGTTGTAGACGGTGGATTTTAGCAGGGATATGAAGGAAGATAGGGAGAGAATTTCAGGCATAGGAGAAATCAATGTAAATGAGTGAGGTTGGGAGATGAGGTTCTCTGTGTAAGAAATAGCAAAGGTGATAGTGTCACTTGATTGACAAGTATATGAATGAGAGTGAGAATGGAGGGGAGAAGGGTGATAAGATATAAGACTAGAAATGCAGGAGGAGAGAGCAGATTATGAAAGGCTTTAAAAGCCAAACAGAGGATTTTATATTTGATCCTAGAGAAAATAAGGAGCACTGGAGTTAATTGAATGGGGAGGTTGGGAGGAGGGAACATGGACAAATTTGCATTTTAGCAAGATCAGTTTGACAGATGACTGGAAAATGGACTGGAATGGGGAGAGACTTGAGACAGGGAGCACTATCAGAAGGATATTGCAATAATCTAGGCACAAGGTGGGGATGAGAATTTGTAGCAGGGTAGTGGCAGTGGAGAATAGCTAAATGTGTCCAAGAGATGCTACAAAAGTAGAAACAATAGCACATCTTAATAGACTGTACAGAGTAGGAGATTGAGAGCAGGATGAAGAGAGACAAAGACAGAGCCAGAAAGACAAAGACTGAGAGAGAACGAGAGAATGAGAGAGAGAGAGAGAGAGAGAGAGAGAGAGAGAGAGAGAGAGAGAGAGAAGAGAGGGAGAGAGAGAAACAGAAACAGAGACAGACACAGACACAGAAACACAGAGAGAAAAAGAGAGACAGAGAGGAGAGAAGGAAAGGGAGGGAGAGGAGGGATGGAAAAAGAAGAAAGGAAAGAAGAAGAAGAAAAAGAAGCAGAAGATGATGATGATGACAACAATGACGATGATGACACTTAGTTTACAAGAGTGAAAGACTGGGAAAATGGTGTTACTCTCAACAGTAATAGGAAAGTTAGTAAGAGGAGAGACTCTCGAGTGGGAGGGGCAGATAATGAATGGACATCTTAATCAAGTCACTTAACCTTTCTGAGATTCAATTTCTTCATTTATAAAATTAAGATGTTGGACTAGGCAGCCTCTAAGGTCCTTTCCAACTCCAAGTCTATGGTCCTACGGGGGCTGGCCAATGTTGTGCACAATAAAACCATCATTTTTCTCCTTCCATAACTATGTCTCAGGTCATGTTAGCTTCCTTTCACCACCATTGTCACCCTGTTCATAATATATTTATAATCCACTAAATTTCCCAATTTTTTATATGAACTAATGTGTAACCATGTCTTTTCTTCTGATCCATGACTTATCAATGTCATTCTATTGCCCACTTTTGTCATGTAATCTCCTTAGTCATATGATTACTATGAAGTATAAATAATTTCCTTTGTGAGCTGAGTTCATATAGTTTATAATGTGAGCTGGAAGACACGTCAGAAGCGATTTTTTCCCAGCTCTCTCAATTTACAGATGAGGAAACTGAGCCCCAGTGACAGTTAAGTAATGTATCTCAAAGCCGCTTAAATTCAGTCCCAAAATTTTCAAAAACATCTCTGTGATATACACCAAGACAATACCTGCCCTAAATTTTATAATGAAAGAAAATTAACCAGGGGGGAATATCAGCTTTTCCCTGGTGTCTAGGAACAGTTATCATAATTTTCAAGAAAGATGTTGGCAAGGTGAAGGGAGGCGTTGGGGGAAATTGGGTTGGTTTTGATGAAAAGATGAAGGGAATGAGCACAGCAGAATACTAAGTCCCACTTTCATAAGATAGCAGATCTATAGCTGGAAAGGGTTTTTTATACTCGGTCTCCCTATCATACCCGGGCTGAAAATGCAATGACCACTCTCAAATCCAGTCCCATTGATGATCAATGTGTGAGTTTTGACCTGTTCTATCTCTAACTTGGTCAAGGCAGCCCAGTGGCCACCACCAAGGCCAGGGCTTCACCAGACTGGTGCTGGGCCCAGTCCAGTCAGCCAACAGCTCAGAACTCTCAAACTCCCGCCAGCCTTTGCCTCCCAATGCCAGGAACAATGTCCTACCACATCTAGTCACTTCTGGTGAGAGACTCTCGATGAGCCATTTCATATCAGGAAACAGAGAAAGAGGTATCTGGTTCTGGACACTTTAAACCAAGAACTCCCAGAAGGACTATACTGGCAAAAGCTACCACTTATTGCTGCTTCCATCCTCTATCCCAGGACCCACAATGGGGCAGCTGAGATGGGCCTGGGAGCTAGAGCTACCAAATGGAGACTGCCACGTGAATTCAACTTCTCTATTGCTCTCTGCTCTCAATTCAGGACTGGTGAGAAGGCCAGGGGATGGAGTCCAAACACCTTTCACAGTTTTTCTCCAGCTTGCAGAACCCATCTCAGGTGTAACCCAGATAGTTAATCCTTTCTTTCCATCTTCCCCATGACCTGGAAGAAAAGCAAGCACTTCAAATGTGTCCTTCTAGAACCTAAGAAGGAAAACTAGAAGATAGTTGTGGGATGAGATTGCAAGAAATTATGGGGCAAAAATGATGCTATTAAATTGGCTATTAAATTATGTAGCCACAGAAAATTAATTGTGTAATATAAATATGGAGGGTTGGAATTGAGCTAGGAAAGTCTCCAGCTGTGGAGATATGGGTTCTATATCTATAGATATTTCTATTTTTATAGCCCTGAAAAATATTAATATTAATACTTAGAAGATAATTTTGAGAACCCAATCAGCAAATGTTCTTCATCTTTCTGTTGAAATCATATAGCTTTCTGGGATATAGCATAGGCATAGAAAAAATCTTCTATACATGTGTCAGAGAGACCTCAAGGGTCCCTGGATTTGTGACTTGTATATACCATAACTTCTTGGGCAAATTGGGTCTTATACTGTCTTGCTTGTTAATCAATTATAAAGTGACACTGACTTCCTAGAGGTTTAAAGAAGGCAGAACATGACCAAGGTTGGCAATTACTGCACCCATGACACCCACCAAGTAGAAATGCAAGCTATACGCTATTGTCACAAGCATAATACAAAAAACAAAGGGAAACTATTATTCTAGGAAAATTTAAGGAAGGACAAAATACTTTCAAGAGAAAAAGGGAAACAGGAGCTAGGGAAAGCTTCTTGGAAAAGGAAGATGCTGAGCTAGAATTGCAGGGATTTTGACAGGAACCATGTTCTGGGCATGTGGGAAATATAGAGAGGCAGTGGAGGGTAGTGAGATGAATAGCTAAGAGTTCATGATGTCTGCAACATAAAAGCAAGAAAGGAAACACAGAACAAAATTAAACTTGAAAGCAGGCTTTTAAACATTGCTCATCAGCCAGGGTGGGTGGTTTGGTCTCCAGCATCTAACTGAAAATGGCAGACCCATCCATCAGCTGCTGGAGATCTCCCTTCCCTGCTGCTTCACGCCAAAGCTTCTCACATAGGTAGAGCCCTTTGAGGGGGGTGGAGACAGTGGTATTGAAGCTTCCATTTTGGGTGAGGAGGATCTCTTAGGAGCTTTTTTGGAAAGAATCACCATGATATTGTGAAAAATAATGTTGATTATTGATAAAATCACAGATTTAGACCTTAGGCCTCAGAAACTATTTAGTCTAAAACCCTTTTTTTACAGAGACCAAGTAGGTGAAAGGACTCACTCAACATCACACAACAGCACCATCAGAAGTGGCAATTGGACTCAGTCTTCTGACTCCATAGCTAGTGCCCTTTACATGCTTCTAGTCAGAAGCCTTGGATCCATATTCTAGCACTGACACTTACTAGGCCAAAGGGAAATTTCATCTTTGAGCCAGTTTCTTCCCCTATAAAATGAGAATAATATTAGTACTACTTAATAACTCACAGTGGGCACTTCAGTGGGCTATAGAAATAGAGACTGTTGTTATTGCTGTCCTTCCCTGTGGCTAAAAGTCCAGAATATTGCCTGAGAAAACAGGTTGTCTGTCAGGAATGTCAGATTTCCTGGGCTCTTCAAATGAAATACAAATCTAGCAACACTGTGTGGAGCAAGCTAAAAATGAAGTCAATAGCCCAGCTTTGGGGAGCAAAGCAGCTTAACAGTTTCCATGTTCAGAAGTCTTCAGCTTGTCCTAGAAGATCAAACTACAGAGCCTGCTTAGGCAGGGAGAGGAAGAGTTTTTCAAATCTCTCTTTATATTTTTTAAATTTTTAAAAATCTTTAAAATTTGTTTAGCCTCAAACAGTGTTTGGTGAAACCCCACCCCCACGATATTCTTTCTCTTCAGCAAACATATGGGGAGGTGTCATCTTGGGCTGGCTTTGCTTCTTGGACTTGTGGCTGCAAATTCCTAAAATGCTCTCTTTGCACATGTCTGCTTTGTTATTCTTTCTTTAGAGTAACATGTCATTAGGAGCTTCCAGAATAATTTTGTATTCTTTCAGATGTCATGGTTAAATAAGTCCACAGCAACCTTCAGCTTGAGGGCCCTTACACCTCTCAGTGTAAGAGCCTTAGAAGGCACCTAAACTGATCCATATTTGAATGAATGCTTAAGACAGCAGATAGAATGTCAGTTCTGAAGTCAGGAGGATTCTTCTTGAGTTCAAATTCAGTCTCAGACACTTGTTAGTTACTTTTTGACCCTGATTTGCCTCAGTTACCCCATCCGTAAAATGAGCTGGAGAAGGAAATGGCAAATTACTCCAGTATCTTTGCCAAGGTACTATAGCCCCAAATGAGGTCATAAAGAGTTGTACATGACTGATAACAAAAATGTATTAAGTACTGACCATGCAAAACCAAAAATCAAATAATCCCTGCTCTCCAGGAGCTTACATTCTGTCTTTTTAATAGAGACTTCAAGTTTGCAAAGAGCTTTACAGCTATTTTCTCATTCAATCTTCACAACTTTGTGCTATTATTATCCACATTTTATGGATGAAGAAACAGAAGTTGAAAGAGATAAAAGGCATAAATAAATAAAAATAAAAATAAAAACTTGCCCAGGATCCTACAGCTAGTGTTTGAAGCAGAATTTGAATTCAGTTTCAGTTCTTACTGACTCCATGTCCAGTCCTCTATTCACCATGGCACCCAGCTGCCACATACAAGGAAATGATGGCCAAGGAATGGTGTTTGGGTCTGATAAGTGACTGAGTTACAGAGATGGCAAGTGGAACAATAGGATGATCATTTGATGGACCCATTTTTTCCAAAGACAGTGATAGTGTTAGTTTGGCCAGCTCTCTCTGGATGGTATAATGTTGGAGTTCAAATGTTGGCGTTCTTGTTCTTCTCAAAACACAGCCAGTTTAGCTTAGAGCCCTCCGGATGTCTCCAAATCCAAAGGTTCTATCCTTCAGCCTCTGCCTTTGCTTTCTTCAGCCTCCGACCAACACAGAGATGGAATGAATCTCTTGTCTCCTTCACTTGGGGCTCGGCTAGCTTTCTGGTGAGTTTTTCAGACCAGCTTGGTCTCAGTGGGGGGCGTGCAGGAGCCCAGCCACCAGCTACAGTGGTGTGAGATGAAGATGAATCTGGTTGTCCACTGAACTCTCCACTCGTAGCTTTATCCTCTGAAAACTCTTCGTCTGCCACCAGCCAGCCAAGTGGAATATATTCTGCCTTGCCTCGGAAAGAGGGCTTCTGGCGTAATTCCACTGAAATCCGTCAAAGTGCTCTCTGCACCAGAGTCGCTCCTCTCGAGTCCAGCTGAACTCTCCTCTGCGACCAGCCAGCCAAGAGGAAAATGTATTCTGGAATAGCTCTCTGGCCTTATATGTGAATCTTCTGAGAGAATGGGATTATGGGTTTTTTCCCATAGTGCTCTCTAGCCCAAAGAGCTTTAAGGGAGGTGTGAACTCCCTTGAAGTTAGAAAGTTTACTTTGTGAAGCTGGCATACTTGTGAACTCCAATGAGTAAAGGTGTGAACACAAGCCTTGTATTAATTAGTTCTACTTAGTACCTTGTTTCAGGTTCTGGCCAAAATCTTCTTGTAAGATTAGATCAACTCTAATTAGTTAGCAGTTAGTAAGGATTCCAACAGCATAAGACCTTATACTTGTCTCAATCAAGTTTCAAAAGTCTCCACATCCTCCTATTTACAATCTGATGAAACCATGTTCCCTCATTCCCATTCATACAAGTGCACGGATTGCTTTTGCCTCTGGAGGCTGAAGAGACCCCATGTTTACAATCTTTTCTCATGTGGTCACTCCCTGCCTCTTCCTCTGATCATCTTTCTTTTTCTGTCACCTTTCTCAAGGACTAGCTAGCCTGGTTACAGATAACTGAATCTGATTTCAATTCGATTGACCATAGCAAATATTGATTAAGCGCCTACTCTGTGCCAAACCAAGTGGCCAGCAATCTAGAGGACAGAGGACTGGATTTGGACTCAGCAGTTACATATTCAAATTCTACGTCTACTCACTTAATCCAAGATCAGCAAATCAGTTCTTTTCTCTGACCTTAGCTTCCTTATCTATGACATGATCTGATTATTATCCATTTTTCTGGAAGGAGACCCAAATGACATCACTATGTTAGAGTGGAGTTCCAGTGTGTCCCACTGTAGCTGATCAGACCAAAACAAGTTCAGGAAGCTCCGGCACAGGTTGGACACAAATAGTCCATATGAACATTTAGGGGGGTTTCTCTAACACTGTGCATCTTGTGTTTCTTCTGAGCTAATTCAATTCTGCTGTCATACACCATGTGGATGGTCCTGTGCCATTGTCTCTCATGTCTTACAATCAATTCTAAAGTTTTTAAAAGAGACTTGAAAGTGTCCGTGTATTGCCTTTTTCTGACCACCTTGTGAGCATTTGCCCTGTGTGAATTCTCCATAAAAAATTTTTTTGCCCAAAAAAAAAAAAAGTCACATGAACTAAGTAAATTCTGGTAAACTTAAGACCTTTCTAACTCTAAATCTATAATCCTATGAATTAGGGGAAGATATCCTTTAAGGAGAAATAAAGTGGATAATTAGATCTAATTAGGTAATTGGATTTCTACTTCTGGAGTGGTATCTATTTGCCTTAGGGTATGCACCAATGTGTTAATTGCTACTGAAAGTCCCCTGAATAGATAATAGCTAGCAATCTCAAAAGAAAGTGAAACATACCATAAATAAACAGAGTCCCAGGGCCAGTAAACTGGCCTAGACCCTTGACAGTTTAGCACAGATTATTAACTAGTTTAAGGAAGATAAAGGGCCTTCGGTCAATCAATAACATTTATTAAACACATACTACTTGCCAGACACTATGCTAAGTATTAGGAATACAAAGAGATAAGGGCAGTCCTTGCCCTCAAGGAGCTTAAAATCAAATGAGGGGGACAATAATAAAATAAATATGTGGGGAAAAGCTATTTGCTGGATAAATAGGAAATAGTTAAGCCAGGAAAGACACTGAAATTAAGAGGGATTGAGGGAGGCTTTGGGGAAAAGATAGAATTTTAGGTGGGATTGAAAGGAATCAGAGAAGTCAGTAGTCTGAGTAGACAACAAAGACCACTCCAGAGAGGAGGGGCCGTCAGAGAAAATTGCCCGCCTCACTCCCCCATCGAGAAATGAAATAATGAAACAAACAAAAGCTAAATATGGAAAGAAAAGAAACACCCATGAGGTATTCCCATAGGAAATAGTAGAGGTTCATTTTATTTATTTATTTATTTTACAGGTCTCCTGCTCCTGTGGCCCGAGGCAAGATCCTAGTCACTGATTCTGAACAGTCAGTCAATAAGCATTTATTAAGAGTCTACTATGTGCTAGGTACTGTGCTAAATGCCGGAGATGTAAAGGAATCCACTAGACGACAGTCCCAGCTCTGAAGGAATTCAGGTTCTACTGAGGGAGACAACGCGCAAATAAGTATCTGTGTACAAACGAGATGGATACTAAATAAACGGGAGCTGACCGACAGACGGAAAGCACTCACATTACGGGAGATCAGGAAAGGTGATCTCCATTGCAGAAAGTGAGATTTTTAACCATGACTTTAAGGAAGCCATAAGGCAAAGGAGGAAGGAGGGAGAGAGTGCTAGGTAGGAGGATGGTCACGAAAAATGCGAGAGATGGAGCGTCCTGGAAAAGGAACATCAAGCAAGGAGTCCAGAGTCATTGGATAGAAATGGAGGTTGTAAAGTGTAAAAGGAGCGGCTAGGTGGCGCCATAGCGCACAGTGTGGGACCTGAAGCCTGAAACGCCATCCTCCTGGGTTCAAATGTGACCTCAGATGCTTATCGTCTGTGTGACTTATCAAGTCACTTTGCCTCAGTTCCTCGTCTGTAAAATGAGCTGGAAAAGGAAATGGGGGAAAAACCAAAAACCTCCAGTATCTTTGCCAAGAAAATCCTAAATGGGGCCACAAAGAATCAGACAACAGAAAGGACTCAGTAAAAACCCCAGCAAGGTGTAAAAAAGATGGGAGTTAGACGGAGCCACTGGAGTTTATTGAATAAGGGATTGACATGGTTAAACTGTCAGGAAAATCAGTTTGATATCTGAGTATAGGATGACCTGGAGAAGGAAGAAATTTGAGGAAAGGAAGTCATTTGTGTATATATGTGTGTATATGTATGTATGGCTTCATATTAACAACAAAAGAAACAAAAGTTGGAATATGATATATCAAAAGTAAAAGTGCTTATAACCAAGCGTTGTTTATCCTATATCTCTATAGGATAGTTGTTTATCTCTATAAAGGAAGAAAAAAAAGTACTTTCAAAAGAACTAATTACTTTCAGGCCCTTTTAAAATTGGTTACTTTCAAACTTAAAAAAAAAAAATTAGACCTCTGGCAAATTCCAGAAACAAATTTTAGAAAGGTAATAAAATTTGGGGACTTTAATAGTATTAATGTTAAGCAAATATTTAGAAAACCAAAAGAGGAATGAAAGACCATCTCTAAGGTTCAATAAGAGGAAAAAAAGCCAAATTATGAAACTGAAGTTTAAAAAAAGAAAGGAAGAAGAAAAGAAGGAGGAAGGAGAAAAAAAGAAACTTACTATTTGTTATAATTGGAATCTCACAAGAAAATATTATTCAGACACAGAAATGAGATGAAGAGAGTGAGAATCTTAGGAATCATATCTTATATGGGCTAGGCAAGAGAGGATCGTAGTAGAAATAGTGTGAACTAAACAGGGGGCTAAATTAAGACAGGTAAGAACATTTAAAGGGGGAATAAAGATTAGCCCTCCCAAAGAATAAAATACAAAAGGAAAAAAGGGAGGAGAATAAAGAGTAAGATATATGGATTTCAAGTCTGGGCTGGAAGAGGAGGTTTGAGGGAGAAGACTAAGATTGGATTGTTCCAAGCAATATAAAATACATGTACCTGATGTTGAGTTTATTCTTTTTTTCTCTCTCTCCTTTAAAGAAAAGTGGGAAGAACAGAAGAAATAGTATAACAAGATTGAATAACTTGGGCAAAAATATAATCATAACTGTGAAGAAGAATGGGATGAACCCACTCCTAAAATGGAGGTGGGTGACAAAATGGATTAGGAAACAAAATCCAACAATGTGTTGTTTACAAGAAACACATTTAAAACATGCAGATTCATATGGTGTTAAAATGAGGAATTGGAGTTGTATCTATTGTGCCAAAGCCCAATAAAAAAATTATCAAATGGCAATCCTGATCTCAGATAAGAGAATGTTAAACAATAGAGATGTTTAAGAGAGAAAAAAAGAAAAAGTACACTATTCTTAAAGGTATGTTAATAGGTAAAATAAGTAAACTAAAGCACAAAGTTCCAAGCATCATCAGTTTATTACAAAGCTTGACTTTACTAATAAATAAAATCTCAGCTTCTCCAACTAAGCTATGAGCTCAAATGAGGGTGATACTCTTTTATGATTTTTAGAGAATACAGAAAACAAGAAGGCTAGCATCATAGATGGAAGAAAATATGATTGGATGGAAATTGAGAACAAGTCTAGCAGCAACCCACTCATTTTCTCCTGTGACTAAGAAATGGTCATTGTTCGAGTCTTGTTTCATCTATAAGAACAAAGATAGCAACCAGACTTCTTCAGACAACAAACTAGACTAGAAGAATAGCCTGATGGTATAAAGATATTAGACCTGACTCTTTGGTGCCCATCTGCCTCCTTCGAGGATAACAGATTTGTTTGACAAAAGAATAGAAGAGTGATTAACAAAATATCTGGATTTTTAAACTTAACTCAGTTACAGCTGCATTTCTGAATTAAGTTCAAATATAAAGAATCATAATTTATGCAAAATCAATTAATTGTAAATAGCATCAGTTTTAAAAAGATGGACTCAATATAATTATTTCAGGTACCATAGATAATGAAACAATGTAAATATTATAGATATATGCAAGAAATTGCATATACCTACATACTTAAAGAAAAAGCTAACTAAACTGTAGAAAGACCCAGGTAGCAATATAATCATTTCAGGGGACTTCAATATACTTCCTTCACATTTTAATAAGTCTAGAAGAAAAATTTCTAAAAAATAATTTAAGAATATGAACCACATTAGAAAAATTAAATATGGTAGAACTTTGGTAATTACCAAATGAGATTCTTAAGAAGTATACTCACTTGGTAGCACTGTATAAGACCATTATAAAAAATAACCATGTACAAAGACATAAATAACATAACTTTTTTCAGAATGGCAAAAATATTAAACACAGTCTTTGTGTATCAAAATACATCAAAATTGACAAATAAAATAAGAAAAAAGGATTTTGAGTTAAATGAAGACAAAATAGAGTAATCTTAACGAGTAGATCAAAAAATCAATAAAAACTACTTAAAGCAAATAAGACAATATGCCAAAATATATGGAATACAGCTGAAAAGATTCATAAAGGGAAATTAACACTAATAAAAACTAATATAGTAAATCAAACTAAGGAAACTAGAAAATTCACAAATTTGTAGCCCCCAAACAAGCACAAAACTAGAAATGAAAAATTAAAGAAGGGGTAAACAAAATTATAAACAAAAATAACAATCAAGATAAGAAAAAAATTATGAGCTTTAAAAGCCAATAAAATAAACAAACCATTAACTGACTTAATTTTTAAAAAGGGAGAGGAAAACCAAAATCAAAAATTAGGAGGAGAAAATCACAAGAAATAGAGAGCACTTAAAGAAAATTATCCAAAATTAATATACTTAGTTGTATGCAAAAAAGAAAAAGCCTTAAGTAAATGGATTGATATTTATTTAGTGCTAAGGCAGTTGGGGTTAAGTGAATTGCCCTGGGTCACACATTTAAGAAGTGTTAAGTGTCTGAGGTCACATTTGAACTCAGGTCCTGCTGACTTCAGGGGTGGTGCTCTATCCACTGAGCCACCTACCTAACCCTTGATATTTGTTTTTTTTTAATATATTAACTACCCAAATTAACATCAAAAGAAATAGAAAATCAAACAGCTCCGTCTCAGAAAAAGAAATTCAGCAAGCCATAAATTAACTTTCAAATTAAAAAAAAAAAAAAAGGTAGAAACTTTTCAGTTGTGTCTAATTATCTGTGACCTCATTTGGGATTCTCTTGGCAGAGACATTGAAGTGATTTGCCATTTCCTTCTCCAGTTCATTTTACAGATGAGGAAACTGAGGCAAACAGGATTAAATGATTTGTCCAGGTCAGTGTTTGGGCTAGATATGAACTCAGAAAAATGAGTTTTTCCACTATATCACTGCCCAATGGATATCAATAAAATACACTACAAAATATTAAAAGAAATATTAACAGAAAGCTAAAACAACCTGTCAAAAAAAGATTTCATTGTGGCCACATTAGATTCATAAGAGAAATAGGAGAGCAACATTTTAAAATAATATATATAATCATTATTAATAATAATAATTAAAAATTACAATTATCAATAGAGTAGAAAAGACTTTTGACAAATTACAGTAATGATTTATAAATGAAAACCATCAAAATAAAACAGCTTAGCAAAGCATTATATCATAGTGGATAGAAAATTGGTCTTTGAATTAAGAAAACATGTATTCAAATCTTTCTCAACTGTCTCCTGACCATGTCACTTGGGCAAGACATGTAAGCTCTTTTAAGAATTCTCTAAGATGTTAAATTGCAAACAGATAATTTTGATTACATTAAATTAAAATGGTTTTGCACAAGCAAAGCCAATGTAGCTAAGATTAGAAGGGAAGCAGAAAACATGAAAACAATTTTTACTGTGAGGATTTCTGATAAGAAACTCACTTCTAAAATGAGGACCATTAAAATGAGAACCATTCCTCAACTGATAAAGGGCCAAAAGATATGAATAAGCACTTTCCTGAAAAAAGAAATTAAAGCATCTTTAGTCATATGAAAAAAGCTCTAAATTACTATTGATAAGAAAAAATTAAAACAACTCTAAGGTATTATCCCCACATCTATCAGATTAGCAAATATGGCATTAAAGTAAAATGACAAATGTTATAGGTGATATAGGATAATTGAGACATTAATGTATTATTGATGGAGTTGTGAACTGATTCAATTATTCTGGACAGCATTCCTACTGCTAGGTCTGTATCTCAAAGAGATCATAAAAAGGGGGAAAGACCTACATGTATAAAAATATTTGAAGCAGCCTTTTGTTGTGGTAGAAAAAAAATTAGAAATTGAGAGAATGCCTATCAATTAGGGAGGGACTGAACAAACTGTGGTATACAATTGTGCTATAAGAAATGAAGAGCAGGCAGATTTCAAAAAATCCTGGAAAGATTATTTATGAACTGATGCTGAGTAAAGTGAGCAGAACCAGGAAAATATTAATAGCAACATTAATATCAACTTTGATAGATTTAGCTGGAGACTTCCGGGGGCGGAGCCAAGATGGCGGAGCAGGCCCATACGACTCTCTAAGCTCCTCTCATTCCCCTCATAATCAACTATTTAATTCAGCCTCAAAAACAGCTCTTCGCTGCTTAAATTCATGAAGATTAGAAGCATTACAATTTACCAGCCGAAGTCAGTCTGGAAGATCACCAGGAAAGGTTTGTCCTGAGGGGCCGGGAACAGACTAGCACAGGCAGCGAGAGACTAGCATCCTGAGCAGACCAGGGGCAGGGGTGATCTCTGTGGCTAGAGAAGTTATAGAGACGACTCTGCTATAGGCTAACTGCTCTGCCTTGATTACAAAGCAGTAAACTGGCAGAGAGATTAAAGCCTAAAACAGAGGGAACTCTAAAAAATGCCAGAACCTAACGAGATCTGGCTGTAACCCCTCAAACCCGGAGGTGACTCAGGCAGACTGTAACAACCCTGCAGCCACATCCTGCAATTTGGGGCTTTTGCAGGGGCAGTTACAAATCTGCACGGCAGGGGGGCACAACCTGGGCAGCCTCTGGTCGGCATAGTGGGGGGCTCGGCCTGGGGCAATAGAACTTCCCCAGCAGACTGTGCTTCCCAGGCAGACACTTCCAAATCCATTCAGTGCTCAACTACTAATACCCACAGCCCCAGGGCAGGCTTTGGCTTGGGGTAGTGAAACTTGGGTAGTGCTCAACATCTAGCCCCAGGGTAGTTGTTATCTCACACAGGGGGGTTCTTTGCAGGGCACTTTCCCAGCTCAGCCCTGCAGGCCTGAGTTACTCCTGGGTGGGGAACTCTTTCCCAGAGCACTCCAGTACTCCCTGCTTTTTGTAGCCAGCTGGCAGGACAGCTACCCATCCATACACCTTTCACTGCTCTGCAGAGGAAGCTGGTAACCTCCTGGTTCTGAAGGCAGACCCTACAGGCTCTAACAAAATGAGTAAAAAAATCAAAAGAACGATTGATAGTTTCTATACAGAAAGAGAACAGCTTTTCAACCCTGAAGAAACTAATAGTAGACAGTCTCCAGACAATTGTTGGCCCCCAGTACAAAAGGCTGTCCTAGAAGAGACTATTAAAAACCTTAAAAGAGAACTAGAAGAAAAATGGGAAAAGGAAAGAACACCTTCTGGAAAAGACCCTAAAATAAAGACTCTGAGCAATATTGTGGCCAAACTTCAGAATTTTCAGACTAAAGAAAAAATTTTACAAGCAGCCAGGAAAAAACAGTTCAAATACCAAGGTGCCACAATAAGGGTCACGCAAGATCTGGCTGCCTAAACATTAAAGGATCGAAGGGCCTGGAATCAGATATTCTGAAAGGCAAAAGAGCTTGTAATGCAGCCAAGAATAAACTACCCAGCTAAGCTGAGTATTTTTTCCATGGAAAAAGATGGACATTTAATGAAATAGAGGAATTCCATTTATTTCAAAGGAAAAAACCAGACTTAAACAAAAAATTTGATCAACAACAAAACTCAAGAGAAGTAGAAAAAGGTAAAAGGAACTCTTGAGAACTGTATTTCTGTTGTGGATATACATAAAAACCACATGTATGATCTGATTTTACTGATATAACATAAAAAAGGGAAGTAGAAATGGAAAGGGGATAGTGTCAGAAAAAGGGAAAAGGGGAAATAAAAAGAAGGAAACTATATGCGACGATGAGGCAAAGGAAATCTATCAAATCTGAGGGAACTTAGAGAGGGGGAGGAACATTGTGTGAATCCTACTCTCATCAAAGTTGGCTCAAAGAGGAAATAATTGACATTTGTTTTACAGAGAATCTTCTCTCACTTCATTAAAAAGTGGGAAAGGAAAAGGGAAAAAGAAAAAGCATAATAAGGGAAGGGTACAAGAAAGGGGAAGGGATTCAAAGGCAGGAGGGAGGGACACTAAAGAGGGAGAGCTGTGTGATTCAAGTGGGACCAATAAGTTTAATACTAGGGAAGGAGGGGAGAAGGGCAAGAAAAAGAAAAGCATAATCTGGGGATATTAGGATGGCAGGAAATACAGAATTAGTCATTTTAACTGTAAATGTGAATGGGATGAACTCTCCCATAAAGAGGAGGCAGATAGCAGACTGGATCAAAAGTCAGAACCCTACAATATGTTGTTTACAGGAAACACATTTAAAACAGGGAGATACATACAGAGTAAAGGTAAAAGGCTGGAGCAGAATCTATTATGCTTCGGGTGAAGTAAAAAAAGCAGGGGTAGCCAGTCTTATCTCAAATCAATCAAAAGCAAAAATTGATCTAATTAAAAGAGATAAGGAAGGAAACTATATCTTGCTAAAGGGTACTATAGACAATGAAACAATATCAGTATTAAACATATATACACACCAAGTGGTATAGCATCTAACTTCCTAAAGGAAAAATTAAGAGAGTTGCAAGAAGAAATAGATAGCAAAACTATAATAGTGGGAGATCTCAATCTTGCACTCTCAGACTTAGATAAATCAAATCACGAAACAAATAAGAAAGAAATTAAAAAGGTAAATAGAATATTAGAAAAATTAGATATGATAGATCTCTGGAGAAAACTGAATGGTGACAGAAAGGAGTATACTTTCTTCTTAGCAGTTCATGGAACCTACACAAAAATTGACCATATATTAGGACATAAAGACCTCAAAATTAAATGCAGGAAGGCAGAAATAGTAAATGCTTTCTTTTCAGAGCACAATGCAATAAAAACTACATTCAACAAAAAGTTGGGTATAAATAGACCAAAAAGTAATTGGAAACTAAATAATCTCATCTTAAAGAATGATTGGGTGAAACAGCAAATCATAGACACAATTAATAATTTCACTCAAGATAATGACAACGGTGAGACATCATACCAAAATTTATGGGATGCAGCCAAGGCGGTAATAAGAGGAAATTTTATATCCTTAGAGGCTTACTTGAATAAAATAGAGAGAAAGAAGATCAATGAATTGGGCCTGCAATTTAAAAAGCTAGAAAAAGACCAAATTAAAAACCCCCAATTAATTACTAAACTTGAAATTCTAAAATTAAAAGGAGGAATTAATAATATAGAAAGTAAAAAAACTATTGAACTCATAAATAAAACTAAGAGTTGGTTTTATAAAAAAACAATAAAATTGATAAACCTTTGGTAAATCTGATTAGAAAAAGGAGAGAGGAAAATCAAATTAGTAGTCTTAAAATGAAAGGGGAGAACTTTCCACTAATGAAGAGGAAATTAAATAAATAATAAGGGGTTACTTTGCCCAACTTTATGCCAATAAATTTGATAACCTAAGCGAAATGGATGACTACCTCCAAAAATATAGGCTTCCCAGATTATCAAAGGAGGAAGTAAATTGCTTAAATAGTCCCATTTCAGAAAAAGAAATAGAACAAATAGAACAAGATAGATTTAGCTCTTCTCAGCAATACAATGTCTAAGAAAATTCCAAAAGACTAGGGACAGAAAATGGTATCCACATCCAGAGAAACACTATGGAATCTGAATGAAGATTGACACATGCTATTCTTATTTTTTGGTTGTTCTTTCTTTCTCATGGTTTTTCCCTTTTGTTCTTATTCTTCTTTCACAATATTAATAATATGAAAATATATTTATTATGATTGTACATGTATAACATATTATATTGCTTGCTGTCTTGGGGAGCAGGAAGGGGAAGGAGGGAAGGAGAAAAAAATTTGAACTCAAAATCTTATAAAAGTGAATATTGAAAACCATTTTACATTTAATTGGAAAAAATAAAATACTATTAAGTGGAGGAAAAAGATTTAAAATTTCAGAACAGGTACAGATCTACGTTCATAGAAATCTCTTAGAGCTTCATAAAGCAAAGAAATTAGGAGGAAGATGGGAAGTTCAAAAATAAAAACATGACCCAAAATATTTATGCAAAACACAGAGTGAGTATTAATTACATTGAGCAAATTTTTTAAGCTTTCTTAATAAAATAAGAACTAAAGAAAAGATGATCATCTTCTTTACTTGGAAATAGAAGAAACTACACTATTACTTAATATAGTGCTAGAATGGTGAACTACAGCATTGAGGCACCAAAAGAAATAATATTCATAAGAATAGGGCAAAAGGAAATAAAATTATTTCTATTTGCAAATGATGTAATGATTTATCTATAGAACTCCAGATAATAATTGTCTGTACCAAGATAATTAATAATTTGAGGATACAAAATAAAACCACAAAAATCAATCTTTCTGTATATCATAAAGCCCAAGAGAAAGAGATAGAAAGAGAAATTCCATTCAGAATTGATGCAGACTGCATGATATTCCTGGGAGTTAGTTAGTTAGACATGTTCAGGATTTATACAACCTGCAAAGCAATTTTTATAGAAGTAAAGAAAGGCAAACAATTGGAAAAATATTAGTTGCTAATGGCTAAATCATGCCAGAATATTAGAAAGGATGATACTAATTAATTTACAAATGGTTACATTGATCAAAGTACTAAGGACTACTTTATAAAACCTGACAAACAAAATATATTTTTTTAAAAAGGCAAGAACCTCAAGGGACATCATATTAAAGTGCAGGAATAAAGAGAAGATTTCATAATATTATGAAACTAGTTATTAAGACTCTTTGGTTAATAAATTAAAAAGCAGTCATTGGAACAGATTCAAGAAGCAAAATGTAAAAGCAAACACACTCAGTCGCCTAGTATTTGCAAATCTAAGAATTCAAATTACTAGTGAAAGTACTGAGGTCTAGATTTGGGGTACCTAAATGAAATTAAGGTTTAGTTAAGGTCTGGTGGCAGGTTTGGGTTACAGGGAGTCAAGCAAAGCTCCCCTGCAACCCCCTTGGATTTGGCGCAAGGATGCGGCGATAAATGAGGTCTAGTAGCGGTGCGAGTCCCCAATAAAAGCATTTATTGACCCGAGAGCTAAATTGATAAAAGAGGTTTCTTATTAGATTTGGAAGTAAGGAGATAGGTGAAGATAGAGATAAGGAGGCACAGGACAGAGGGTCCAGTGGACAGAGGGTCCTCACATGGTTGGCATGTTTGGAATCTCTGCAAAGAGGGGTTCCCAGCATGGCCTTTTTATAATAGGAGACTTAGCTCGAGGGGCTTTTGGGTATAGCCCCAAAGTTGGCTCAGATCCGGGTGGGGCTGGGACAGGTCGGGATCTTCTATTGGAATTCAAAGGCACCAGGATTTGTGAGTCAAAGGGTAATTACATTCACTAGGAGGGGATGGGAATCTAGAAACTACTCTTTCCCACATGAAAGGGACTTCCTTTTTGGCTATAATAAGAAAAACTAAGATACTTAGCAGAAAATAAATTTATAACAACATCTTACACCACATAAGTACTGCGAAATCTGAGCTAAAGAACTCAGATCATGTCTTACTTCTACATCCCATCCAAAAAGCTATACAAGCCATCTTGCCTTCTTCCTGTCCTAGATATAATTCACTGCCCACACGCTATACTCCTACTTCCCCCTCTCTTTCTCCAGACACCAATAGTTACTACTACTCCTAAAAAAGGATGTCAGTTTTCTACTTTATACATCAAATCACCATTCCTTTGACTATTGTGAATCAAACTTGCTTCCTTGACCACCACTCACTAGTATGTCATTTTCTCCTATAAAAGACTTTGAAAACCTAGATTGTAAGCCTGAAAACAGGTTTAATTAACATAGTGCTTAGCACATAGCAATCACTTAATATATGTTTTTTTATTCATCCATTCACAATAAGTTCCAATGGAAACTCAACTTAATCTAAAAGGAAACATCATAACAAATTGGAGAAGACTAGAAGGATTATTTAAACAACAAACAATACAAGAAATCATAGATGATAAAAGATATTTTTCAATTATATAAGATGTGAATACTTTAGCAAAATGAAATATTAAATAAGAAGAGTACAGAAAAATCTATGTCAAACTTCTTTGATAAAAATATGCTTTCTCAAGAAATATAGGAAATTGACAGAAATATATAAATAAGATGCAGAACCATTCCTCAAAAAAATAGGCAAAGGATATGAACAAATTTTTTTTTAATGATCAAAAGCCATATGGAAAAATGCTCCAAATTACTAATAAAAAAAGAAATGAAAATTAAAACAGCTCTTCAGATATCACTTCACACCCAGAAAATTGACAAAGATCATAAAATATTGAAGCAAGATAATGTTGGAGAAGTTTTTAGAACTCAAGCACACTAATGCAGTTAAGTTAGCAAAAATTTTGAATTGATTCAATTATTCTGAAAAGCAATTTGGAATGATGTAAATGTAATAGGAATATCAGATTATAAGGGTCCAGTTTTTTGGAACAAACATGGTCATTCCCTGCCTAGCTACAATCCAGCATGTGATTTTGGGGCGGTGAATTTCTGCCATGAAGACAAAGGATTAGTACTATGTATTGATGAGAAGCCTTCTAATTGACTTCAGAAATAGAAGAACTAATGACTCAAGAATTGCTAAGCCACAATTGAGTTTATGTACAAAAGGTTCAAGTTAATGATTTCTCATTCTTTTTCCTGACAACTTCCAAAAAAACAAAATAGCTTTGAATTACTTGGTGATGAGGAACTAGTCCCTTCCATTCGCCTAGCCAATGGTGCTTTCATTGGTGCTTCCATTTTATTGTATAATTGTTCTTTTATGATCTTAGGTAACTGAGATGAGAGTACAACAGGTAGTTGAAGAGACTGGGAGATTAATCAAAGCAGTACTGAGTCAAGAGTCTAATGGAGCCAGTAGCATTAACAGTCAAGTCTGGCAAGAAATCAGCTCAATCAACAGCTGAGCAACCTGTTTGACCCAGACTAAAATGAGTCAACCTATCAGTCACATTTCTTTTATCTCTCTCATTTTCTCATAGGATCAAAGCTCTAGAACAGGATGGAACCCCAGAGACCAGTTGATCCAATCCTCTCATTTTACAGCTAGAGAAACTGAGGTTCAAAATAGTAAAAATAACTTACTTAAATGGAATGTCTAAGATGGGATTTGAAAATGACTCTCTTATGTCTATTGTCACTCCCACTGTCCTATGATAAGGCACATTTCCCTAAAAAGATTAATACAGTTTCTATACCATCTCAAGATCTAGTCGAGGACCTTGAACTATCCCTAGAGCTTTGTAACTCATTTTAAAACACTCTATGACATACCAAAATCATTTTGGTGGATTGCTATATGGAAAAGAAACTTATGCATTCATTATCATAAATATAATAACTCTATGGGAAAGGGACCAGATCTGTGATTTAATGATACAAGGAAATTCTGGATGAAGAAATTCTCTCCACCAATGTAGGTCAGCAGTTCATTGCAATTTATGGAGAATTACATACAGCTCTGAGAGATGCCACACTACCTCTTGCATCTGAATAATGTCTTAAAAATAATGAAGTATCTTTTAAAATTCTCAATAGGAGATTTAAAATTCATCCATCATCTGTCCTACTGAGTCTCCTGGTCCCTGAATTTAAGTAGCTTTTTCAGAGGCCTGGCTTATTCCCTTAAGAATGAATCCCAATAGCTGGGATTATAAAGACATCCCAACAATAATTTATCTTCCCAACTTGCTTTTACAAAGCATTTTCTTCACAATGGCCCAAGATAGGAAATACAAATATTATTTCCCAACTATTTTCATTTTTATTATAAATTCTAGGGCCTTCTTTCCTTTGTTTCTTATTTATTTTCTCTGTGTACATATATATACATATATATTTACTTTGCATTTATTTGTTAGTATATAATTTCCTTCATTAGACTATAAATTTCATGAGGAGAAGGACTGTTTTTGCCTCTTTTTTTCTTAATAATATTTTATCTTTCCAATTACATGTAAAGCCAGTTTTAACATTCATTTTTGTAAGATTTTGAGTTCCAAATTTTTTTTCTCTTTCTCCCTTACCTTCCCCCTCCACAAGATAACAAGCAATCTGATATAGATTATACATGTACAATCACTTTAAGAATAGTTCTATATTTGTCATATTGTGAAAGAAAAATCAGAACAAAAAGGAAAAAAACACAAAAAATAAAAAGCACACATACTTCC
Organism: Antechinus flavipes; assembly: GCF_016432865.1. Classification (NCBI taxonomy): domain Eukaryota; kingdom Metazoa; phylum Chordata; class Mammalia; order Dasyuromorphia; family Dasyuridae; genus Antechinus; species Antechinus flavipes. The sequence continues at coordinate 399,844,402 of NC_067399.1, read as the reverse complement.
CCCCAAAAAAAGTGAAAATAGTATGCTTTAATCCACATTTAGTCTCCATAATTCATGTAGATAGCATTTTCCATCCCAATTCCATTGGAATTGTCTTGGACACCACATTGCTGAGAAGAGCTAAATATATCCTAGTTGATCATCTCATAATCTTGCTTTTACTGTGTTCAATGTTCTCCTAGTTCTGCTCACTTCATACAACATCTGTTCATGTAAGTCTTTGCAGGCTTTTCTGAAATCAGCCTGCTCATCATTTCTTATAAAATAATATTCCATTACATTCATATACCATATCTTATTCAATCTTCCCCAATTGATGGGCATCCACTCAATTTCCAATTCCTTGCCATTATAAACATATTTTTGCCTCTTTTTCTGTCTTCAGTACTTAGCATAGTGTCTAGCATATAGTAGACACTTCATAAATGTTTATTGGTTGATTTTAATAAGGAGGAGATGCTATGGAAATTAAATGACTTATCCAAAGTTGGGACTAATAAGTGTCCAGACTAGGTCATCTGACTCCAAATTCAACTCTCATTCCAGTCTGCCATGCTAGGGGCCTCCCACAAAAAGGAACTGATGTTTTTGAAGATCTTTGGAAGATCTGTAGAACAGACCAACCAATATTATCTTCCCACCAGCAGCTATGGCTCCACTCCAAACTAACCTAATATACTCAACAATTTCCTCTTAGTTCCTACTCTTGTCAGCACCAAATCTACCTAACTTTAATCCTTCCCACAAGATAGTGCCTATGATGCAGGATCCCAAGACCAAGATACACAGATCACAGCTCTTACCATCAATTCTGAGGCCCCAAAACCCTGCAGCCAAGGATTCCTCTTGAACAGGCCATATAACTGTGAATTATAAAAACTACTCATGCAAACACAGCTGAGCCCAATTTTATTTACATCTAGCTTGGAGTTATACTCCAAGTACAAGATAAAATGGATCAACTTTTCATCCAAAGTTTCTAAAATGAGTTGTAAAATGATACACTCTTTGGTAGAGAAGGTTTGCTATGGAAATGGCCCTATATCTTCACTATGTATTGTTTTTTTTTCATCTGCTGATCTCTTCCCCCATCATGTCTTCCATGTGTCCACATGCCCACTACATGTTGTATTTTCATCCCTAACAAAATTCCTCTCTATTATCTTTTTGAGTAATGAAAAACCTAGACAACATGAATCTGCAAATCTTCCCACCCACATATTTTTATTTGTTTATTCTCTTAAATAGTATTTTATTTTTCCAATTACATGTAAAGATAGTTTTCAACATTCATTTTTGTAAGATTTTGAGTTCCAATTTTTTTGTGCCTTCTTTATTTACCTCTCATTAAGGCAGCAAGCAATCTAATATAGGTTATACATGTATAATAATTTTATTTTTTATATATTATAATTTTAAGTGTATTTCTATATTAGTCATTCACATCAGGTCTTATAAATCTTCCCATTTTCTTCAATTTCTTTAATATTCATCATTTCCTATATCCCATAACATTATACTCTAGTCATAAAGAATTATGTATTCAATCAACCTCCACTAATGAATCTTGCTTACACTGTTCTGTATGCCTGGAATGTCCTCCCTTTATCCCTATTTCATCATCTCCCTCTCGAAATCTCATTCTTTAAGAGCAACTTCTTCCATAAAAACTTTCCTGATTCACCTAACTTCCCAATCCCTAGGTTAGATAACACTATCCTCAGTATCTTTAATACCATTTATTTTGTATTTCCCTTACACTCCCCCCTTTTTTTCATTTTATTATCTTTTACTTTTTTCAACATCTGCATTTCTTGACACACTCCCCTCACAAATTCACTCCTTATAACAAAGAATATAAACAAAAGAGGGGAAAAAAGTAGTTCACCCAAATTAATTAAGTTCCCTTGCATCTACAAAGAAGAGAGAATTATATTCCTATATTTCTTCTTTGGAGCCTGACTTTGGTCATAATAATTACAGAGAATTCAGCTTTTATTTGTTGCTATTATTCTTTCCATTTACCTTGTTAAAATCATTGTGTATATTGTATTTCTGGTTCTTCTTACTTTATTTTTGCATCAATTCATATGTTTTCCTGTAATGGGCTGAGGCTTGAGTTGATGCATTGAGATCCCAAGCACGTGAGGCTAAATAGTAATTGGACCATATTCTATTAATATATATGCTTGGAGGAAGAATGGCCCCCACCCACTCTTTGTGCAAGTCCTGATGTGTTGTATAAGAAATGGAGATTTTGGTGGGTAGAGGCAGGGGGGCGGAGAAGGAAGAGGAAAGCTGACTGGCTTCTTGTTGCAGCTGCTCACATTGCTATTGCGATCCCCCTTCACCTCTGATCCTTCTTCACTTCCACAAAGAATAAAGATCAAAGATTTTCCCCTAACCTGAATTCCTGACTCTGGATGATTTTAAATACACAGTCATCACATTTTCCTATGCTCCTCTGTAATCTTCATCTTCATCTTTCCTTTTAGTAAAATAATATTCCATTATATTCATGTATTATGATCTGTTTAGCCATTCCCCACTCGATGGACATTCTTGTTCCCAGTTCTTTACTACTACAAAAAGTGTCGTTATAAATATTTTGGAGTATGTAAGACATTATTTTATCTTTGATCTCCTTGGGATATATTCCTAACAGAGATATCTCTGGGTCAATGAGGGATGTATTAGCTATGTTCTTAGCATAATCACAAATGGCTTTCCAGAATTGGGAATTCAATTCACATATACACCAACAATGTGTTAATGTGCCTATCTTTCAGTAGCCTATGCAGTATTGATTATTCTATCATCATTACCAATTTTCTGGTTATAAGAAATAATTCAGAGTTGCTTTGATTTGTAATTTCCTTATCATTAGAGATTTATAGCAATTTATAGCAATGTTTCATGTAGTCATTAAAGATTTGTAATTCCTTTTTTGAAAAATGGCCTGTTTTAGCCTTTGGCTATTTACCCATTGGAGTCTTATGCCCTTTTCATGTTCTAGTTTATACCATAGTTACTTACGTCTTATGTTCCCTTTTATCTGAGAGTTCCTTGAGGGCAAGAAACACTTAATTCAAGAATAAACATTTATTAAGCATCTACTCTGTGCAAGACACTGGGGACACATAGATTTTTCTTTAATACAATCTCAAGGAGCTTATAATCAAATATAAATGAAAATTATAATATATGCTAGGTTGTATATCTATATCTCCTATATCTCAATGGAGGAGAAGGCTTGTGATTCAAGGGATTCTCATGTTTTTTGTCTCTTCCCACCCAGCAGGGTCTTGATTTTTGTCTCTAACTCTTGAGATTCCTTTCATGTGGTTTCTGTATAAAATAAATATGTAATAATATATAATGTGATATATAATATATTATTACATAGAACATAAGTATCAAACATAAATATGTTTAATAATAGAATGCAATAAAATGCAAAGACTTAAGAGTGCTCTAGGAAAATGTGAAGAGAATAAGAAACAGAGGTGTGCCAGAATCAAATAAAACCAGTTCCTGAGACTTGATTGTTAAATTTTCAGTGTAAGTATTTATACCTCAGAATTTGGCAAGCTACAAATAGGGGCTTGATTTGCTATTTTGTTAATTGTTTAGCCTTAAGAAAAAATGAAGAAAAGGTTAATTATGCAAATTAAACTTAAGAATGTGCTAGAGGTATATTTGCTTTTGGAAAGCCAGCTTAATAACTGGTTTCCTGGAGGAAACATTTTCATCTATGGCAACAAGGAATGTTTTGAAAAGGAGATGTCACCGAGGTTGAATCTTGTAGGAAAAGAATGATTTCCAGCAGATGGAGACATAGGAAATTCAATATAAGCATAATCGATAAATCGTTTAAATGTAGAATGCAGTAGGAGAGTAGTGAACAATTGGCCAAAACATAGTACACAAATAGGAGTGCCATTAAATAATGCTGGAAGGACATTGGACATATCTGTGATGTTATTAACATCAGTACTAATGATACCTACCTAATGCTCCTACCCTATTTGGTTCTAACCCTAAACCATCCTTAAAGGATGTCCATACCAAAGATAGCAGAGGCCCTTTTCTCATTATTTTAATATTTCACAAATGGAAATCAAGCTCTTGGGATCTTTATAGCAGATTCATTGAGGAATGGGATCCCATACTGCTCTGGCACTTAGAAGCAGTTAGTAACTGTCTCAAACACTTAACAGCATAACCTCATACAAATCACTTCATCTTTCTCAGATGCAGGTTCCTCATTTATAAAATGGGGATATAAATAGTCCCTGCTTTATAGGGTTGTTGTGAAAACCAAATGAATCATATTTTTTAAAAGAGTTTAGTATGCAAGTAATAGGCACTATATAAATACTTATTCCCTTCCTCCTCTGTTTCCCCATTATTATTTAATACAAATAAATCAATGTTATTAATGAATAGGAACATCAGAAAGTCTTCAATCTCCAAAGCAATTCATAAGGCTCTCTCTTCCTTTAGAACAGTTTCTATGACAGAGATCAGCAACCATAGTGAGTTTATACTTCTTCTGAGGTATAAGAGACTCTTAGTTATTATAAAGGCTTTATCTATTATGGAATCTTTTACAATCTTAACGTATTCATAGAAGATAACTTTTGGAAGCAAAAATCTGAGGGCATATTTTGCTCTAATGGGCCAAATGACATTTTGTAATCAAGAAGTGGAATCAGATTTGATAAACCTCTCCATCAATTACACAACTGTAAAAATGTGGTTTGCTGTAAAATATTATCTATAAAAACCTGTCAGTTGGAGGAACACTGGAGAAAACAAGATGGTTGGAGAAGGCAGAGCAAATGCCTTGTAGAAATGTCTTTTGTACTGTTTGCCTGCAAGTGTCTGAAACAAAAAAAAAAAAAAAACCTGTCTGAGGAGTCTATATTTGTCTCCAGGAATTAGAGCTATGGACTTAGAAAAGCAAATTGAAGCAACTGGGGCAAATTTTAGTTGTTGTAATGAAAATCTAGTCCTAGCAAAAATGTATAACTATGTGACTTCCTGTTCCAAGTATCAAAGCTACTAATGGAGAGTGTTAAGTGTTAAGTCTATCTGTCACTAAAGATACAGCACATCAGCCAAGAAATCACCCAAATCAATTCACCTTTCCTTGTTTTTACTATCATGAGAAAATTTTGATCAGGAAGATCTAGATAAATACTACAAAATATGCCACAGCACAGATACTAAATTTGTCCAAATTGTCTCTCAGTGCCCTAGAGAGTTCCCAATTACCAGAGTACTAACTTCATGGATCACAATCAGCTGCAAACATCAGTTTTCCTATGATACTTCTAGACTGTGACATGGGGACATGATGAATCAGGCTTTGCTTGCTACAATCCTTGATGGATAAATGAATTCAAAACTTATGTTTCAGAGGGTTGTGGAGGATTCTTTTCCCCATCCTAAGGCTTGCATAGAAGAACTAAAAGCAGCAGCATCTTTTTCATGATCATGATTATATATTATATATTCTGATCACAATCAGACCTCACATTTTTGTGGCCCCTGAAACTCTTAGATGCCATTTTTACTTCCTCCTTTTTGACAGATTTGGTGTATTGCACTTCTAATTTCTGCACTCTTTTTCTACAGTGACACTGATACATTTTTTTTCCTTCACCCCTCCTGCTTTTGTTTTCTTCCCTTCCATTATTTACTGGCTACTTCCTATAAACTTGAGTGATCATAGCCCATGGAGCTATGATAAAGCACTTTGTGTTTCATGAAACTTTGAGCTAGGATGGTCTCTAGTTGCCCTATTTGGCTAAGGCCAGTATTAATTTTTTAGTAAAAGTTCTTGAAAGCCCTTTTAAGGGTATTTAATAGGATTTAAAATGTCATGGGAAGAACTTTTTTTTTTCATAACAACAGTTTATTTCCAGGTGTCTGACCTGATATTTATTCTTCTTTTGGTAGAGTATCTTATTACATTACCCAAATACAGCAAAGTGTTCAACTAAAAATTTCAGAACACAAGGGCTTTCTAAAGAAAATTGAGATGGAAAGAGATTTTTATGATCTGATTTATGACAGTAGAATATTTGGGGTTTTCCCTAAAAGCAGAAACTGAGAAATTTGGGGAAGGGGGGTTGGGTGGTTTCTTTGTGGAATCAATTTCAACAGAAAAATACACATATAAAATGTCATCCTGAATTCAGTGGAAAATGTAAGAGATCAGAATGACCTCAGACAGACCCTATTATCTAGAGGTGACAAAAGGCAAGGCGTTAACTTCAGAAATAAAAAAAATCCCCTTATATAAAGAACATTGTAAATAGAAGTTCTTTGCACAGAATAGATATGTTGTTTTATTAATATTAGAATTTCAAGATTGGTATTTCTCTTCTTTATTCCAAAAAACCTGCTTTGGAAACTGTTCAGGAAACTTGAAACTGAGCATAGTTTGCTAATGCTAATAAGCACAAGGCCAAAGCACTTTGAGCTTCTTCTGCGAGACCAGAAGTCTGTTTGCCTCTTATGACAGAGAGGCCTCCTAATGAGCAAGAGGAGAATGCAATCAGTTTAGGGTTTGATCTTGTTCTTTAGATTCCATGTCTGACTGCTAGATTTAATCTAGTCAGCGACTGATGTCAGGTAACCAGACATGGTTTGGGCCTGTATGCTGCTATCCTACCTTTTCTGATGGGCTTAAGTAGCATCTAAATGCTGGCTGATAAAAATCTTTGTTGTTATTTTTACAATCAAAGGTTCTGATAAAGGCCTCATTTCCAAAATATATAGAGAATTGACTCTAATCTATAAGAAATCAAACCATTCTCCAATTGATAAATGGTCAAAGGATATGAACAGACAATTCTCAGACGAAGAAATTGAAACTATTTATAGACATATGAAAATATGCTCTAAATCATTATTAATCAGAGAAATGCAAATTAAGACAACTCTGAGATACCACTACACACCTGTCAGATTGGCTAGAATGACAGGGAAAGATAATGGGGAATGTTGGAGGGGATGTGGGAAAACAGGGACACTGATACATTGTTGGTGGAATTGTGCAAAGGCTTTTTAATTTGATATAATCAAAATTTTCTATTTTGTGATCGATAATGGTCTCTAGTTCATCTTTGGTCACAAATTTCTTTCTCCTCCACAAGTCTTAGAGATAAACTATCCTATGTTCCTCTAATTTATTTATAATCTCGTTCTTTAAGCCTAGGTCATGGACCCATTTTGATCTTATCTTGGTATGTGGTGTTAAGTGTGGGTCCTTGCCTAATTTCTGCCATACTAATTTCCAGTTATCCAAGCAGTTTTTATCAAATAATGAATTCTTATCCCAGAAGTTAGGATCTTTGGGTTTGTCAAACACTAGATTGCTATAGTTGACTATTCTGTCTTGTGAACCTAACCTTTTCCACTGATCAACTAATCTATTTCTTAGCCAATACCAAATGGTTTTGGTGACTGCTGCTTTATAATATAATTTTAGATCAGGTACAGCTAGACCACCTTCATTTGATTTTTTTTTCATTAATTCCCTTGAGATTCTCGACTTTTTATTGTTCCATATGAATTTTGTTGTTATTTTTTCTAGATCATTAAAATATTTTCTTGGAAGTCTGATTGGTATAGCACTAAATAAATAGATTAGTTTAGGGAGTATTGTCATCTTTATTATATTCGCTCGGCCTATCCAAGAGCACTTAATATTTTTCCAATTATTTAAGTCTGACTTTATTTGTATGAAAACTTTTTTGTAATTTTGCTCAAATAATTCCTGACTTTCCTTTGGTAGGTAGATTCCCAAATATTTTATGCTATCAACAGTTATTTTGAATGGAATTTCTCTTTGTATCTCTTGCTCTTGGATTTTGTTGGTGGTGTATAAGAATGCTGAGGATTTATGGGGATTTATTTTGTATCCTGCTACTTTGCTAAAATTATGAATTATTTCTAATAGCTTTTTAGTAGAATCTCTGGGGTTTTCTAGGTATACCATCATATCATCTGCAAAGAGTGATAGTTTGGTTTCCTCATTGCCTACTCTAATTCCTTTAATCTCTTTCTCGACTCTTATTGCAGAGGCTAGTGTTTCTAATACAATATTGAATAATAATGGTGATAGTGGGCAACCTTGCTTCACTCCAGATCTTACTGGGAAAGGTTCCAATTTTTCCCCATTGCATATGATGCTTACTGAAGGTTTTAAATATATGCTCCTAACTATTTTAAGGAAAAGTCCTTTTATTCCTATGCTCTCAAGTGTTTTTATTAGGAATGGCTGTTGGATTTTATCAAATGCTTTTTCTGCATCTATTGAGATGATCATATGGTTTTTGTTTGGTTGGTTGTTGATATAGTCAATTATATTAATAGTTTTCCTAATATTGAACCAGCCCTGCATTCCTGGTATAAATCCTACTTGGTCATAGTGTATTATCCTGGGGATGATTTTCTGTAATCTTTTTGCTAATATTTTATTTAAGATTTTAGCATCAATATTCATTAGGGAGATTGGTCTATAATTTTCTTTCTCTGTTTTCAGCCTACCTGGTTTAGGTATCAGTACCATATCTGTGTCATAAAAGGAGTTTGGTAGGACTCCTTCAATCTCTACTTCTTCAAATAGTTTATTTAGCATTGGAGTTAATTGATCTTTAAATGTTTGATAGAATTCAGATGTGAATCCATCTGGTCCTGGGGTTTTTTTTCTTAGGGAGTTGATTGATAGTTTGTTCTATTTCTTTTTCTGAGATAGGAGTGTTTAGGATATTTAAGTTTAGGCAAGCTATATTTTTGGAGGTATTCTTCTATTTCATTTAAGTTGTCGAATTTATTGGCGTAAAGTTGGGCAAAGTAACTCCTAATTATTGCTCTAATTTCCTCTTCGTTAGTGGTGAGTTCTCTCTTTTCATTTTTAAGACTAACAATTTGATTTTCCTCTTTCCTTTTTTTAATCAGATTTACTAAGGGTTTGTCTATTTTGTTGGTTTTTTCATAGAACCAACTCTTAGTTTTATTAATTAATTCAATAGTTTTTTTACTTTCAATTTTATTGATCTCTCCTTTTATTTTTTGAATTTCAAGTTTAGTGTTTGATTGGGGGGTTTTAATTTGTTCCTTTTCTAGCATTTTTAGTTGCAAGCCCAATTCATTGACCTTCTCTTTCTCTATTTTATATAAATAGGCCTCTAGAGATATGAGATTTCCCCTTATTACCGCTTTGGCTGCATCCCATACATTTTGGTATGATGTCTCATTATTATCGTTTTCTTGGATGAAGTTATTATGTCTATAATTTGCTGTTTCACCCAATCATTCTTTAGTATGAGATTATTTAGTTTCCAATTATTTTTTGGTCTACTTTCCTGTGGCTTTTTATTGAATGTAATTTTCAATTTATCATGGTCTGAAAAGGATGCATTCACTATTTCTGCCTTACTGCATTTGAGTTTGTGGTTTTTATGTCCTAATATATGGTCAATTTTTGTATAAGTTCCATGAACTGCTGAAAAGAAGGTGTACTCCTTTCTGTCCCCATTACATTTTCTCCAGAGATCAATCATATCTAATTTTTCTAGTATTCTATTTATCTCTTTGACTTCTTTCTTATTTATTTTGTGGTTTGATTTATCTAATTCTGAGAGTGCAAGGTGTTGGTGGAATTGTGAACACATCCAGCCATTCTGGAGAGCAATTTGGAACTATGCTCAAAAAGTTATCAAACTGTGCATACCCTTTGATCCAGCAGTGTTTCTACTAGGCTTATACCCCAAAGAGATACTAAAGAAGGGAAAGGGACCTGTATGTGCCAAAATGTTTGTGGCAGCCCTGTTTGTAGTGGCTAGGAGCTGGAAAATGAAAGGATGTCCATCAATTGGAGAATGGTTGAGTAAATTGTGGTATATGAATGTTATGGAATATTATTGTTCTGTAAGGAATGACCAGCAGGATGAATACAGAGAGGACTGGCGAGACTTACATGAACTGATGCTGAGTGAAATGAGCAAAACCAGGAGATCATTATATACCTCAACAACGATACTGTTTGAGGATGTATTCTGATGGAAGGGGAACTCTTCGATAAAGAGAGCCTTAATTGATCAAAGATGGACAGAAGCAGCTACACCCAGAGAAAGAACACTGGGAAATGAATATAAACTGCTTGCAATTTTGTTTTTCTTCCCGGGTTATTTATACCTTCTGAATTCAATTCTCCCTGTGCAACAAGAAAACTGTTCGGTTCTGCACACATATATTGTATCTAGGATATACTGCAACCCATTCAACATGTAAAGGACTGCTTGCCATCTGGGGGAAGGGGTGGAGGGAGGGGAAAAATCGGAACAGAAATGAATGCAAGGGATAATGTTGTAAAAAATTACCCTGGCATGCGTTCTATCAATAAAAAGATATTAAAATTTTAAAAAAATCTTTGTTGTTATTCATCATTTCAGTTGTGTTCTACTCTTCATGACTTCATTTGGGGTTTTCTTGGCAAAAGTTTGCCATTTTCTTCTCCAGTTCATTTTATAAGATGAGGAAACTAAGGCAAATGAGTTGAGTGATATGCCCAAGATCACACAGCTAGCAACTATCTGAAGATAGTTTTGAACTTAGGAAGTTGAGTCTTCCTGATTCCAAGTCCTGCATTCTATTCATGACACCACCCTGCTGTCTGTATAACTCAGTGCTAATGGTTTAATTTTATCTGTTTAGACTTTCTGTGTTAAGGTTGGACCCTAGAGTTAAAGATATTGCTGTAGTGTAAGTTCTAGAGAAATTGTCTATACTTTGGGTTTTAAAGGAAAGGTATCAACGTGATTAGAATCACGTTCCTTGTATTAATTTTAAGGGCATTTTATGAAGTTCTTGTAAGAACTTTCAGAAAATGAGAACTTTATTTTGTTCTGACTTTTAAAAGTCAGACATATAAATAAAATATAAATAAAAGTAATAATTTATTAAGCTTTTCCCCAAAAGTCTGCCAGCTGCCTTCTCATATCTTCATCAAGGATGTCTGATACATGCATATTTATAAAACAATTCCAATTTACAACCACTCTGAGTCAATCAGGACCCAAACAATAACCAATCGGGGATTGACCTATTGGCCAATCAATGAGAATCAGAATGGCCAATCAATGAGCAAAGATCTGATTCTTAAGAAAGAAAGCTAGCCAGTAAATCACAAGATATTTTAGGAAGGTTCAGTGGTTTAAAAAAAAAAAGGTTTTAAGAGCATATGTAGATAAGAGTATGAGATACCCTATGTGGACAGAGGGAGGAGAGGAGGAAAGGAGACAACAGGAAGGAAAGAAAGAGGGAAGAGAAGGAGAAATCATCTGGTCAAAAGCTAACAAGAGTCTGAACTACAGTGGTAACTATGTGAATGGAGAGAAGATAGAGGCAAGGGAAAAAAAACAACAACAAGATTTGGCAAAAGATTGGATATGTAGGGTAAGTGAGAGTAAAGATTTGAGGATGGCACCAAGCTTATAAAACCTGAATAACTGCAAGGATGATAGTCTTCATGATAGTGAAAGAATTGAAAAGCAGTATGGTTTTTTAGGATTGGGAAGTATACATGAGGAGAGAGATTTGTCTTTGGTGTGAAGAAAGTCCATCTCTACTAAAGAATGGAATAAAGAAGGAAATAATGGAGAATGATATTAAGGAAATAAGAGAGGAAGAGAGGAAGAGAAAAGGGAACTTGAAATTGAGCATACATAGCTAATGTTAATAAGCACAAGTGATAATGCCTTCAAGTTTTTGGTAAAGTATAAGTCAAATCATCAACTAAGAGAAAAGAGTGGATGCCATGAAAAACTTGATGAAAGAGGAAAAGATTTTGAACAACTTGAGTAGAAAGAGAATTAATTAGGAAGGAATAGAAGTATTGCTTTGTATTAGTTGAGGACCCAGTTGAAATTAGATAGCTGCTGATGTCCTCTTGATGACTTTATTTATAATCACTCTTTAGAGAAATTATAGATTTCATTTGGAAATCAGCTTTCACTTTAAACATAAGAAGCTTCCTTCTATTTTCTTTCCTTTTCACTTAGCAGGAATGTTAAGTTTCTGACACAATTTTCTGAATTTTTTTGGTTTCCTTGTTGTGTTGACTTTAACATCTATTAAATTTTTTAACATTTTTCTAAAATTTTTATTATTTATTTATTTTTAACATCTTTTTATTTTTAAATTTTGAGTTGCAAATTCTCTCCCCCCCCACCTCTCTCATGCATTGATAAAATAAATCAGTTATACATGTGAAATCATGCAAAATATATTTTCATATTAGCCATATTTAAATGTAAGCAAAATAAAGAAAGTGAGAAAATTATACTGCAATTTGCATTCAAAATCCACCAATTCTCTCTCTTAGAAGGTGGATAGCATTTTTCATCATGAGTCCTTTGGAATTTTTTTGGTTCAATGGATTGATCAGAATAGCCAAATTGATCATCATTACAACATTGCTTTACTGTGCACAATAATCTCTCAGTCCTTTTCACTTCACTTTCTATCAATTCATATAGCTCTTCCTATATTTTTCTGAAACCACTCCCTTTGTCATTTCTGATAGCACAATAGTATTCCATCACAATCATCCATCAGAACTAATTCAGCCAATCCCCAATTGATAAGCATCCCTTTGATTCCAATTCTTTGCCCCCACATAAAGAGCTGCTATAAACATTTCTGTACATATAGGTCCTTTTCCTTTTTCCTCAATCTCTTTGAGGTACAGACTTAATAGTAGTATTGATGCACCAAAAGCCACAGTTTAATAGCTCTTTGAGCATAGTTCCAAGTTGCTCTCTAAAATGATTAGACCATTTTACTACTCCACCAACAGTTCACTAATGTGCCTATTTTTCACTCATTCCTTCTAGCATTTGTCCTTTCTGATAAGTATGAGGTGGTACCTCAAAGTTTTCTAATCAGTAATAATTTAAAGCATTTTCTCATCTGAGTATAGAGAACTTAGATTTCTTCTTTTGAACATTGCCTGTTCATATCTTTGACCATTTATCTATTGAAAAATAGCTTTTATTTTTATAAATTTGATTCAGTTCTATACTATATATATATCTGAGAAATGAAAGCTTTATCAGAGAATATTCCTGTAAAAATTATTGATATTATTTTATCATCAATGCTATCTTTTAGCAAAGGAGCCCCTGTAATCTCTTTCTGATCAGCTAGCTGTCTGACCCCTTTACTATCTCTAGGCTAAGAGCTCCTGAAGCAGCAGATAATCTTTAATTCTTTGCATCAGATGTTAAAATATATAGGGAACTGAGTAAAATTCACAAGAAGAGGCATTCTTCAATTGATAAATAATCAAAGGATATGACTAATCGGTCTTCAGAGGAAGAAATGTAAATTAACAGTCATCTAAAAAATATTGTAAATCACTAATAAATAGAGAAATTCAAATTAAAACAACTCTGAAGCATCACCTCAAACACATTAGACTGGCAAAGATGATAAAAAATAAAATAACAAATGCTGGAGAGGATGTGGGAAAATAGTTACCCTAATGCACTATAGATTGAGTTGTAAATGAGTCCCATCATTCTGAAAAGCAATTTGGAACTAAGACCAAAAAGCTATTATATAATATCCTTTGACCTAGTAATACAACTATTAGGTGTAAACACCAAAGAAATCAAAGAAAGAGGGAAAGATCCATGTCTATAAAAAATATTTACAGTAGCTCTTTTTGTGGTAGCAAAGAATTAGAAACTGAAGATATGTTCATGAAGTGGGACATTTGAATATGATGGAATATAAATTCTGCTATATGAAATGATGAAGGGAATGCTTTCAGAAAAGCCTGGAAAGATTTGTTTGAATTGATACAAAGTGAAGTGAGCCGAGTCAAAATAATTCATACAGTAACAGTAGTATTAATGAGATAATCACCTTTGAAAGATTTTGTAGTTCTAATCAACACAAGAACCAATCACAATTTCAAAAGATTCAAGGTGAAACCTGCTATCCTCCTCCACAAAGAGAGTTATTGGGCTCAGCAGATTGAAGCACATTTTCTTCTCTTTTTTTATTTCTTTGTTTCTTTCTTCTGGACAAAGGCTAATATGGAAATTTGTTTTGCAAGACTATACATATTTGTAATAGTTATTGTGTTTCTTGCCTTCTCAATGTGGAGGGAGAGTCTGTGGGGAAAATTCAGAATTGAAAATGAAATAAACATTGAAATTTTTTAAAGATAATTTGGAACTGAAAATAAAATAAAATTGAATTTGTAAATGCCTACAACACACATTTCTTAATTTCACTTCCTTAATAAATTCCAGTAATTCCCTATTACCTCCAGGACCAAATATAAAATTCTCAGCCTTTTAAAGCTCTTTAAAATCTAGAACATTCCTATCTTTCTATTCTTCTTATACTCTCCCCTCAATGTGCTCTAAAACCCCATGACAGTGGACTTCTTGCTATTCCTTAAATATAATATCCCATCTCCTATTGGCTGTCACCTATGCCTAAAATAGGCATATTTTTCCTTTTCTCTACTTTCTAATTTCCTTGCTTCAATTCTCAGAGCAGATCTTATCTTCTGAAATGGCTTTTATTGGTCCTCCTTAATGCTAGAACTTCCCTCTGAGATCATCTCCCATTTAATGTAAAATTGATCCTGAAATTTCACGTGTTTAAGGTTCTTAGAAAACAGCTCAAAAATTTAAAAAAAATTTCAATGAATGTCAATACATTAAACAATATGGGAAATAGAGAGATTCCCATGATCACAAAAAATCATAGTCTTTCACTAGAAATTGCTGAAAACACACTTTTCCTCATGCAGTTCTTTATAACAAAACATTGATTCTAATAATACGAATTTTTCCTAAAACAAGAATCATGAAATAACTAATAAAATGAAGGAGAGAGGAAAGGCAATGCTGAATGAAACACGGAGGGACAGGGACTGTGATTCCAGAAAAACTCCAAAATATTAAAGGGAAAGCAGCAATTTGCTCCCTTTAATATCCCTTTCCTTTATGTGGTTCTGCTGTCTCCAGATCAAAAACACTTGTTTCAGGGTGACTCCCTGGAGGGGGTAGGAAGGAGATCACAGCTCTCACAGGTCAGCTCAGCCCTGCTTGGCTTGTCTGGGTTGCCACATTGAAAGGGTGTTTATCACCATCTCATTTGTCTACAAACTTAGCTACTTTCCCATTTTTCCAATTCCTTCATCATGCACTTGAAAGATTACTTTAGCACTTTCTGGAGCTGATTCACAAAGATTTTGACAATTACTTGCCTCCTTTTTGCAGTTATAAATTTGTTCTTTTCTCTATTACACAAAGCCTTGAATGTGAATTTCAACTCAAAGCTGCCAACTCAAAAGTGAAAATGATGTTACTAATAAAATCATGGGAATGCCCGTAGTCAGAAAGTTGGTGAATGTTGAGGATTAATTTTATATAATATACATATATACAATACATGCACATATATAACTATAAACATAAATGTGTCTATATGCACTAGCTGGTTCTTTGTGGCCATTCATCCAAAGCACTCACAAGCCATTTATTTAATGACACATTCTAAATTTTTTTCAGGACTCAAAGTCTAAATCACAATCAGCTTGAAGACTGACATCTTTTCTATTTTGAAATTTATCCATCTCTTATCCTGCCCATCCACTTCTCCTGTTCTCCACAGATTTTTCAAAGATTACTGACAATGGCTGGACAATCACATCTGCCAGTTCTTTTAATCCCTTAAAACATGGTTTCTTCAAATAAGTTCAACTTACTTATAGACTTACTAGATATGTGATCCCTGGCAAGTCACTTATCTACTCTATGCCTCACTTTCAGCACTTATTAAAGACAGATAAGATTTCACAGGGCCTTTGTTAGGATCAAATAAGATAACATCTGTAAAGCACTTCTCAAACTTTAAAGCACTCTATAAATATTGGTTATTATTATTACTTCCTAACTCTTCTCTTGCCTTGGGCTCCAACTCCATTTTTATTCTATCTTTTCCCATTCAAAATTTATTCTCATTGGTAGATGAAACCAATAAAAAATAATTATCACAAAATTCTGCCTTTTCTCTATTACTATTGTTTCATGCTATACAAGTAATGGCATTTATCCTTTCTGTTATCTTCTTCTGGCTCCCAAGATGATTTTTTAAAAGACCTTTTTATTGTCATTCTCATGTTAGTCTTAGCATTTATTGCCAGTCTGCATTTGTTCTGTATTTTTGTGTTTCTAATACTTTCTCTTATAGGACTGTTCTGGTTTTTCATATTCATCTTCAGTAACCTGTCTTTTATTCTTCTGCCTTATACATACACACACACACACACACACACACACACACACACACATCCTTTTTAAGCTAATTTGACACATTCATCTGTATTGGTCCCGAGAGAGTTCTCTCTTTTCTTCTTAGGAAATAAGTGGCCCACAATTTCAAAGGACCAAAAAATAAGCATGCTTCTCTCTTCTTACTAGAAAAGTGAAAGATTTAAAACACAGAATGAGACTCAACCATGCCAAATATGTGAATTTGTTTTGCTGGATAATAAGTATCTGTTTTAGGGGGTTTTAAAATTTTTTAGGGGGAAAAGGAGAAATAAATCTTGCAAAAAAATTTAAAAAGAAAAAATTATTTGACTACTTTAACAAAAAGAAATATTTGTATTTCATAGAATTTCAAAATTTAAAGGGTTGCCCAAGTCATCCTTGAACAAGAAAATACTATAAAAGGTAAAATCATCTACTCTTAATTGAAGACCTTTAGTGAGGGAGATCCTTCTGCCTTCTAAGGCAACCCATTCTTTGTTTCTTTGTACTATTAAAATTTAATTCTTGAGAGAGTTTCATATCTTTCAAATTAACTTCTCTTGTAGGATTTTAGGCCATTGAATCCTACTATTCCTTCTTGGAACTCCTTGAAATCTGTTCCTCTTTAACCTTAGGTACATATTAGGTCTTCCTTGGAGTTTATCTAATCCCAGATATTACTTCCATTGCTTCCTTTTCCATGTCCAATTGTTCCTTATTAATCAACATCAAGTCTAGAATAAGTTTTCTTCCCTCACTTTCTCAATCTTTTGAAGAATGGATTATCATAAAAACAATTCAAGAATTTAAATCTGCTTTTAGAAGAGAGGGAACTATAGCAAATGGTAGAATATTTGAAGGCCTATCATCACAACTATGATATGTCTCTATGCCAAGTTGGTGATCTATTTCCTGAACTCATCACCTATATCCTGCTTATGGTTTGGTGGTCACTAGTATTTTCCCATGATACTACTTTTGTTTTTCCTCCCATTCTTCTTCACTTTAATGTTTTCTACCTCTGGTTGTGGCTTTCTCCACATGAATGTATGTTTTTAGTAAACAATTATTAAAAATATAAGCAATGTTACTTCACCATTTTTATCTAATCCATTCCTTTTGAATAAATCTTATGCTTCTTAGGCCACATTTAACTTTTCATTTAATTTCTTATAAGATTGATTTGAACTTTGGATTTTAACAGAATTTTTAGCCAGTATTCTGGGTCATTATGTAATGACTGCCAATTCCACCTCCATTAAGAAATTTCAAAAACAGGAGTGCCATTAATGCTGCAGCAAAATGATTGGAAGATCCAATCTTATCTTGAAGATGATATAGGAATGAAAAAATACTGGGCTTACCTGTACATTATAGGTACTAAGTCTATCAAGAGGGAAGAAAGGATGAGCAATTAGGTAATGAAGTAGATAAGAATGACAGACATGAAGTCAGGAAGATTCATCCTCAAATCTAGCCTAAGACGCGTACCAGCTATAGGACCCTAAGCAAGTCACTTCATCCTTTTTGCCTCTATTTCCTTATTTATAAAATGAGATGAAGAATGAAATGGCAAATCCATTCCAGTAACCCTGCCAAGAAAACCACAAATGGGTTCATAAAGAATTGGACACAACTGAAATGATGGAACAATACCATATTAGTAATAGCAATTAGTAATAGCAATATTAGTAAATATTTGGTCTCTAAACACCAAACCAACCCTAATTCCTAAATTTCATTCACAAAGGGCACAATAAATTTTACATTTGCTTCTAATCATTCCTTTCTGGAGGCTGCTTCAGCCCTGATCTAAGCTCAAAATCTGGGTGCATCTAGGGGAGAATTAAGTAATTTCTGCTCTATTCACTGATCCATTGGTAAGAAATAACACCAGTATACCTCTTCTTTTCACTAACAGAATTCCTCAACCCCAGAGTTATTAGAGAATTCTCTCCCCAGCTCTACTACTATGGAGAATGAATATGGATCACAACATAGTATTCTCATCTTTGTTGTTGCTGTTGTTGTTTACATGCTTGCTTTTTTCCCTCATTTTTTTTCTTTTAAACTGATTTTTCTTGTGCAGCATGATAAATATGGAAATATGTTTAAAAGAATTGCACATATTTAACTTATATTGGATTACTCACTATCTAAGGGAGAGGTGAGAAGGAAAGGAGAAAAATTTGAAACATATGACTTTGCAAGGGTTGCTGTTGAAAACTATCTTTGTATTGCATGTATTTTGAAAAATAAAAGTTATTGTTTAAAAATTAAATAAAAAACCATTTCCCAATCAATAAATAGTCAAAATATATGAACAGACATAATCTTCAAGAGAAGATATGATTGTTTAGAAGAATCCAAACTATCAATAGCCATTTGGGGAAAATGGCTCTAAATCACTAATAAGTAGAGAAATATAAATTAGAACAATTCTGAGGTTTCATTTCACATGTTTCAGTTTGGAAAAGTACACAAAAAAGGAAAATGACAAATGCTGGAAGGATCATGGGAAAATAGGCACTATTGCTAGAACTGTGAACTAATCCAGCCATTCTGAAAAACTGTTAAGAAGTTATTAAACTGTGCATACCTTTCTGATGCAATGATAACCACTACTAAATCTATACCCCCCAGAGCAAAGGAAAAGAAAAAGGACAAAAGACACAAAGCAAAGAGCTAACAGTATTCTGACCTGAATACCTAATGGGCCACAGAACTCTGAAGCATTCTGACCACAGCACTCTGATTCCAGAACATCTGAAAGAACCCCAAAGCTGTCAGCACTCTGAGACTAAATACAACAATATAGGCCTATTTTGGAAGTATCATGTGTTGGGTTCCAGACCACCACATTAAAATAAAATCACAATAAAATGAGTCACACAAATTTTTTTTATTTTTCCAGCACATATAAAAGTAATGTTTATACTATATTATAATCTAGGAAGTGTGCAATAGTATTTTATCTTTAAAAAGTACATACCTTAAATTAAGAAATGTTTTATTGCTAAAAAATGCTAACCATCATCTGAGCCTTCAGTATTTTTTGTGTTGATGGAAGGTCTTGTCTCAGTTTTGATGGCTGCTGACTGATCTACATAGTAGTTACTGAAGGTCAGAGTGACTGGAGCAATTTCTTAAAATAAGATACCAATGAAATTTGTTACATTTTACTTGAACACATGGAGGCCATTGAAGAGTTATTAAATGGCCTGATTTTAATATGGCCATGCCTCAAGAAATTGGGATACCTGAGGAGTGAGAGAGAGAGCGAGAGAGACCAGGAATGGCAGGTAGGTGGAGTAGTCAGAACACATATAACATTTATCAATTAAGTTTGACATCTTATATTGGAACAGTTCATGGAATCCCAAAATAACCACAATATAACATAAAAGATCACTGATCACAGATGACCATAGTAGATATAATAATAATGAAAAATTTTGAAATATTAAAAGAATTACAGAAATGTGACATAAAGATATGATATGAGCACATGCTGTTAAAAAAATGGAATTAACAGACAAGCTCACTGCAGGGTTGCCACAAACCTTCAATTTATTTTTTAAAAAAATCTTGAAGTGCAATAAAGCAAAGAACAATAAAATAAAGTTTGCTTGCAGAGGTAGGAGCCAGAAGCAAGAACCCAGGATTGACTAAATAGTGTCTGATCACTCCCTCTAAAAGTGTAGGAGAAAGCAAATTCATATCTATCAAACTACTAAAGTTAGAAAAAAATAATAAAATTGATTCAGAACAAGAAAAGGTCAAGAATTTCAAAGGAAATAATGAAAATAAATGAGAAGAAATGGAGATTAGCAGTACCAAATTTCAAACTATACTATAAAGTATTAATCATAAAAACAATTTGATAATAGTTACAATATAGAAATGTTGATCAAGTCAGATTAGGTACATAAGAGCTAATCGCATAGCATTAAATAAACACCCAAACTCCAGTTTCTTCAGGAAGAATTCACTATTTGATAAAACATTCTGCGGAATTGATAATCAGCCTGGCAGAAATAAGATTTAAATAAATATCTCATTTACCACATATACAGTCCAAGTCAATGTATGACCTAGTTATAAAAAGTCATGTCATAAACAAATTAGGAGCAAGGAAGGAGATATCTTTCACAACTATAGATTGGACAAGAAAGAGTTTGCGATTTTTTATTCTTTTTGTTTTCAGGTCCACATTTTCTCTTTCTCAAACCTTCCTCTTTCTAGTCCCAATTCCACTAAGAAAGCAAAAAAAAAAAAAAAAAAAAAAAAAAAAACACCTATTACAAAGTTGTAAAGTTAAGCAAAAAAAATTCTCAAATTAGCCATGTCCATAAAAGCATACATCTATATGCATATTTTTGCATCAATCTGCACTCTGAGTCAATCTCATCTTTATCTGGGAATGAGTTGTATGTTTCAACATAAGTCTTCAGGAATTGTGGATGGTCATTGTGTTCATCAAAGTTCTTAAGTGAATAAAGAGGTCTTTAAAAAAATAAATAAACAAAATGAGGAAAGGAAAGAATCATAAGAAATAGAAATAGGCAATTTTGATTATGCAAAAGTGAAGCTTTTATGCAAGCAAAGCCAATACACACACAAAAAAGAATAAAAATAGTTAATTTGGGAGAAAACTCTTTGCACCAAGTTTCTCCAATAAATATCTAGTATCCATAATATATAGGAAAGTGGTTCACATATAAAAGTCATTCTTCAATAAAAGAATAAAAAAGGTAGAGGATATGCACAGAGAGTTTTCCAGAGAAGAACAACAATCAACTTCATGAAAAATACTCCAAGTCACCAATATCAGGAGATATGAAAATTAAAATAATTCTGAAATTCCACCTCATACCCAGAAGATTAGTAACTAAGATTTTTTAAAAGATAATTATAATTGTTGAAGAGATTAGGAGAGCAGGAATACCAATGTATTATTGCATGACCTTTGAATTGATCCTACCATTCTGGAAATAATTTGGAACTATGCTCCCTAAAAGTCCTTAACTTGCCGACCCTTTAACCCAGCCATACAATTACTAACTATATACCCCAATGAGATAAAAGAGGGAAAGAACTTATATGTACAAAAATGTTCATAGAAGCCTTTGTTGTTATAGCAAAGACTTGTAAAATTAGGGATGTCTCTTGATTGGAGAATGGCTGAACAATTTATGGCATAATGATACAGTATAATAAAATTGTACCCATAGGAAATGCAAAAATGATAGATTCAAAGAAACCTGGGAAGACTTGTTTGTACTGATGAAGATTACAAATGAGCAGAATCAGGAAAGTTATTTGTAAAATAACTATAATACTATAAAGAAAAGCAACTTTGGCAGATTTTAGAATGCTGATCAATGAAATAACCAACCATGTTTCCAATGGACCAATGATAAAGCCTACTTCACACCACTTCCTAACAGAAGAGTGGTGGACTGGAAGTGCAGAATGAGATGTGTGCAATTGTTTTACTTGGCTGAATATTTGTTATAAGAGAGGAATGGAGGAAAGAAGAAAAAGTATTATTTGGAGCAGAATAACTGGAGGGAGAGGGAAAGTAGTGATGATGTTGCTTCAAAAAAAGAGAAATAAAGAAAAGCGTCAAAGAAGTATTTTTTTTAATCCAGAGAAGAGAAATATTAAGAATTCAGGAAAACTTGAGAAGACTTGCAAATGTGCACTTAATGCAGAACAAATCAATCAAAAGCAAGAGAATAAAAGGCACAATGACTAAAACAATGTCAATGAAAAGGTAACAGAAAAAAACTGAATGTGAAAAAGCAACTAAGTTTTTGATGAGAAGACAATGAGAAGAATATGTCCTCTTTTAAAACATAGAAGTGAGAAACTATTAGGCAAGAATATTTTCTAACTTGTCCTCCAGTTTCCATTTCTAATGTTTTTTATTATTATTTTTCTTTGACACAAAGGAAAATTCAAGGTAGGGGAGAGGGCAGGACTACCTTAAATGTAAAAACATTTTAAAAAATCAAAAATGCTATAGCAAAATAAATATTTTAAATGCACAGAAGATAATTGAAGAAAGTTCAGGGGGAGATACTGAAAAGTCTGATACTATTGAAACTAGTAAATTGAATTTATTACATACTTTTTAGGGAAAATTGTACATTATAGAGATTTTCAGTTTCATATACAAATACTCTTTTGCTATTCTTCATATATAGGATTGCTCATGTTTGGTGTTTGTCAGGTACAGAATGACAAAAACATGTTTAAAGCCTTACAACAAAACTAAAAACATAATATAGGGATATAGGGAAATTCGCCTTCAAAAAACTTCTTGTAAAGTCCAAATCATATAATCTTGAGAATATTAGAAGATGAAACTGGAAAAAGAAAAACAAACAATTTCTGGGGATGTGTAGGAGTAAGATATTGTAGGAGAGCTCACCTTTTCAAAATCTCCACCAACAAAAACAACAGAATTTTTTTTTTAATTTTTAAAGCAAAACCACCAGAACATCTCAGAAGAGAAAAAAAATTTCCTCTGATGGCAAGGGGTGAATAAAATGAACAAATAAGAGTTCTACTCACTTTTTTATGCAATGGGTAAAAAAACAAAATTACAGGCAAAAATGTCAGAAAGAAAAATATATTTAACAGAAGCATCAGAATTAAAACTAAAATCTCAAATCACAGTCAAATGGCTGATAAATTTTCAAATATTCAAATGGATCTGTGATCATATCAGTATGGGGAGTCCTTTCCAACAATAGCAACTGCAACCCCTCCATACTTGTCCATCTACCCTGTGTGACTCTTGTCCATACTCTCTCTCCAAGTTCCCCACAAATGGTCCACTCAAGATGTTTGTGACTTCCTCCTTTCTCCTAACAACACAAGAAGCAAATTGAATGGTATGGCTGTCCATCTATCATCCTTCACTCTTTCCATGTGACTCCACATACATCTTAATCTTTTATTCCTATTCTTCTTCAGAGTTTCTCCTTGGTTATATGCTGCAACTTGCTCACACCCGCCATGCACCTTTCCCATTGACCTCTGTGTGATATTCACTCTTAAGTCTCCAAGAACTGTTGTATTCCAAGTCTTGATGCCATAGAAATTAAAGGAGGGAATGAAATTGGCAAAAATAGCATGAAATTAAATAAAGGAAGAACTGAGTATGACTAAGAAATCTCGGAATAAGACTATTATAAAATTAAACATTTTGGAAAAATCCATGGAGAAATTTTTTAAAAACAATGTATTCACTTAAAAAAATATTTTTACCAGAAGATAAAGTGGTAGGAAATATAAAGAAAGCAGATAGATACTTAACACTTACTAGGAGTGTGACCCCTTGAGCAAGTCACTTAATCCCAATTGCCCTGCAAAAATAACTAATTAACTAACCAAATAAATAAACAAATGGATGGATGGGTGGATGAATTAGAAAGCAGAAAGTAAACCCAGAAAATTACAAAAAAATTAAAATAATTTAGGACCTATATAGATAAAAATGGTAGCTCTGGCTCAAAAAAGTAGAGAGAAAGGCAATGTTAAAGGCAAGACAATCAGAGACCATCAAGAACAAAAAGGAGATAGATACTTAGACTCATTTGCCTTAACAGAGGTCTGCACATCCAGGCAGCCATTCTGTGGAATCTTGAGGTTGTAACAATGAAGCTGCTGACAATTCTTGGGCCAACTGGAAGCTATCAGGATAAGTGCCATCAACAGTAGCCTGGCAGCATCTAAGCAATGAAGCTCCTAGATTAAATTATTATTATATTATCATTAGATATTATTATGTCATATATTATGTACATATTATTTATTATTTTGTATTACATATATTCCTGGACCAATTAAGAAGGTCATATTATAGACCCAATCTTGTCCTGCACTGGGACTGGGACTTATGATGCACTATACAGTTTCAGGAAGAGGGAATGACTCCTCCCCTCTGAAAACCTAAGCTCTGTGTTCCTTGGGGTTTGCTCCATCCAGAGTAGTTATTTCAGCTTGGAGGACTTCCTCCCTAGGCAGATGAGGTTCACAGGAAAGGCAAAATTGCTTGACCTCCAACAAATCCAAGAACAAAAAATCCAGAGTGGTACTATAAGTCTGAAAGAGAAAAAAAGAAAGGAAAGCTATTTTGACAATCTATAAGCTGTGAGAGAAGGAGATCTGTCATGACAATTTATGGGAACAGGTACAAGTACTTTGGGTTTTATTGGGTTAAATTAAACCTTTCTCATATTTCATATTTTGTCATTTTGGGTTTGTACAAAAAATACTTGCTTTGGGTTGTGAAGATCTAGATATGAACAAAATTCCTAGGGGAGAATTTTATTCCCAGGAGAGACCCTAGGTAGAGGCGCGAGGCAAAGAATTGTAGTGAGAAGCATCCACGAGTAAACCTGGCCCATGTAAATTTAGAATTTCCAATCTGGGCAGTGGGTTACAAATCCCTTGTATATCCCAAGGCAACTTGCACTGTAAAGCAGGGCAACTAAGGCCAGCGTGAAGGCTTTGAACAAATCCCTGGTGCTGTTGTTCCTCCATAATCATTTCAGGCAGTCATTGGTAAAAGGAGAGGTCCCAGCATGACAAAAGGAAACAAAAACTCATCTTGAAGATGTAATGGAAGGAAAAACACCCAAAGGAACAGGATGTTCTGTGGGATTTGGAATAACAGGTTTCGGCTTTGGGCTGAGGATTTCTGAGCAATTAATGACTTTCTGGGCAAAGCAGTGCCACAGGAAACATCCTCCCCATGACTGCTTAATTAACACTCAGCTCATTATCTAACATATGAGAGACCTGGCAGTCATCCCACCAAGTGTCTGTATTCCTGGTGTTGGCATGGTCTCCAAAAAGGGATTTAATGGGAAAATCCAGGGGACACAGAATAGGAGGAAGCAAAGACATGGGATAAAAGCTCAAGTCATTTTCTGTTAAGGTTTCTAAAGGCACCCAATGAAGACCATAACTACTCATTCATGGAATATTAGAATATCTGAATATCTGAGTTTAATGATCATCCAGTCCAAATCCCTTATCTTACAAAGGAGAAAACTGAGGGTCAGAAAGGAAGTTATTCAATGTGACAGAGCTTGAATACTGCCATGTCGGCCACCTTCACCTCTGTTCACATCCTGCTGACCAGAGCTGGACAAAATCATGAAAATGTACCATTTGGATCCACTTACAAACTTGTCATCCAATCTCAACTGCGTCCTCAGTGCAGCAAAGCAATCTTTCTATACCTCTCTAAGAACCTCACTATCTGCCTGACTCCCCAGTGCAGTTGTTCTAAACTTTTTCTTCTCTCTTCAAGTTTCAATGCATGCCTTCCCTCTCCACCCTTAATTTAGGACTTTCCTTTATATTTCACTGAAAACATTGAGGCCATTTGTCATGAGCTCCTCCTTCTCTCCTTCCCCTCATCTTATATCATTCCTTCAGACATATTATCCCAATCTCTCCTTCACTTGTCTTGGATGAAGATATGGATGGTCCCTCTCCTTGCCAAGGCAATCCCCTCTACCTGCACCCTTGATACCACCCACACTTGTCTTTTCCAATAAATGGTCCCCACTATCATTCCCCCTCTCTCTTATCTTCAATCTCTTCATCTCTACTGGCTGCTTCCCCTTCTACCTGTAAACATGTTCATATTTTCCCCATCCTTAGTAAATAATCACATGATACTACTATTCCTGTTAGCTATAATCTCTTTTCTCCTTTATACCTAAATTTCTTGAGAGAGAAGTCTACTCAGTGACTTCTAAAGACCCTACAATCTAGCTTCTAGCCTAATCATTCTATTGAGAGGTTCTCTCTAAAGTTAGCAATGAAGTCTTTTTTTAAATTTGTATACTTTTTTATTTCACTTTTCAATTAAGATGCATTTATTTTTTCTCCTTTCCCAACTACTCTTCCATTTAAAAGAAAAAAGGAAAATCAAAACCCTTTCAACAAATATGAAGTCAAACAAGACAAATTCCCATATTGTCGCCATCTAAAAACACATATCTCATTCTGGCTACTGAATTAAGCCAGGTCTTAATTGGTCAGGAAATGAGTCCTCTTCAGTCCTCTGAAATCATGATTGGTTCCTGCATACCAGTATTATCTTAAATTCCAAATCTAATGGCCTTTTCTCAGTCCTTATGCTTCTTGATCTTTCTTTGGCCTGTTTGATGTTGTCAAACACCTTGTGCTACCAGATTCTCTTGCTTTTTGATATGCTGCCTTTCTCATTAGATTGCAGGCCAGAAAGTGCTTTTGTCTTTTTTCATATCCAAGCAAAGAAAGCAGCTCATTCGCACAGTTGATAGAGTTCTGGACTCAGAGTCAAGAAAGCTTGAGCTCAGATTCACCATCAGACTCTGTATGGCCCTGAACAAGTCACTTAAGCTCTCTCAGTCTCCTCATCTGTAGGATGATAATAGCACCTATTTCATGTTGTGAGGATCAAATGAGATATATAGAAAGTATTTAGGGCAGTACCTAGAACTCAGAAAAATAAATATTTGTTTCTCCGCCCCCCCCCCCCGTACTGAACACAGTGTCTATTATACCCTAAGCACTTAATAAATGTTTATTGACTGACTGGATGACTAACTATATATTAATATATTCCTATTTATTTCATTAAATATTTCCCAATTATATATAAAATTTTCTAAATGCTTTTTATTTTTCCAAATATATGGAAAAATAGTTATGCAAAACCTTGTATTTCAATTTTTTTTCTCTCTCTCCTACTTTTCCCCTTTTTTAGACAGCAAGAAATCCAATACAAGTTAAACATGTGCAATTCTTCTAAACATATTTCCATATGTGTTGTGCCTCACAAGAAAAATCAGAACAAGAAAATACAAATTAAGACAACTCTGAGATACACACCTGTCAGATTGACTGAGATGATAGGAAACGAGAATGACCAGTGTTGGAGGGGATGTGAGAAAACTGGGACACTGATACATTATTGGTGGAACTATGAACAGATCCAATCATTCTGAAGGGCAATTTGGAACTATGCTCAAAAAGTTATCAAATGGTACATACCCTTTGATCCAGCAGTGTTTTTACTGGGCTTATATCCCAAAGAGATCTTAAAGGGGGTAAAAGGACCCACATATGCAAAAATGTTTGTCATAGTTATTTTTGTAGTGACAAGTAACTGGAAACTGAGTAGATGCTCATCAATTGGAGAATGGCTGATTAAGTTATGGTATATGAATGTTATAGAATATTATTGTTCTGTAAGAAATGACCACAAGGATGATTTCAGAGAAGCCTGGAGAGACTTACATGAACTGATGCTAAATGAAGTGAGCAGAACCAGAAGATCATTATACATGGCAACAACAAGACTATACAAGGATCAATTCTGATGTACATGGCTTTCTTCAACAATGAGATGATTTAAACCAGTGTCACTTGTTCAGTGATGAAGAGAGCCATCTACACCCAAAGAGAGGACCATGGGATCTGAGTGTGGACCACAACATAGCATTCTCACTCTCTCTGTTGTTGTTTGCTTGCATTTTGTTTTCTTTCTCAGTTTTTTTCCTTCCTTCTTGATCTGATTTTTCTTGTGCAGCAAGATAACTGTATAACTATGGATACATATATTGGATTTAATATTTTAACAAATTTAGCATGTATTAGACTAGAAGAGGGGGTGTGGGGAAGGAGGGGAAAATTTGGAATAAATGGTTTTGCAAGGGTCAATGCTGAAAAATTACCTATGCATATATTTGGTAAATAAAAAAAAAATCAGATCAAAAGGGAGAAAAATAAGAAAGAAAAAAAATGACAAAACAACAACAAAGATGAAAATACTATGTTTCGATCCACATTCAGTCTCTACAATTCTCTTTCTGAATGTAAATGGCACTTTCTATCACAAGTCTATTGGAATTGTCTTGAATCACCTCATTGATGAAAAGAGCCATAGCCATCAGAGCTGATCATCACATAATCTTTCTTTTGTTGTATATGATGTTCCCTTGTTTCTATTCACTTCACTTAGCATCAGTTCATGCAAGTCTTAACAGCTTTTCTAAAATCAGACTGCTCATCATTTTTTATAGAACAATAATAATCCATAACATTCATATAATTGACTTACTCATCCATTCCCCAACTGATGGGCATCCACTCAATTTCCAGTTCCTTGTCATTGCAAAAAGGGCTGTTCATGTAAAAAAAAAAAAATTAACATTTATTTTTTAAATTTTGAGTTTCAAATTCCCTCCCTTCTCTCTCCCACCATTCCCCCACCATTTGAGAAGACAAGCAATATGATATTAATTATACTCTTGAAGTCATGCAAAACATATTTCCTTTATTGACCATGTTGGGAAGGAAGGAAGGGGAAAGAAGTGAAAAGAAAAGAAAAGGAACTTTTTTTAAAAAGTACATTTCAATCTGCCCTCAAAGTTCATCAGTTCTCTCTGGAGATGAATAGTACTTTTCATCATGTCTCTTTTGGAATTGTCTTACATCATCATGATTACAGTAGTTAGATCTTTCTCAGTTGATCATTATTACAGTATTATTGTTGTTGTGTACAATGTCCTTCTGATTCTGCAGAAAGGTTAAGAGGACAAAAGGTGGATTATCACCAGCCAGAAAGTAGGTCAGAGGCTAAAGCTCTATCCAAGATTCATAAATACAGGCAGGTGATGCAGGACCCTCCAGAATGAAAGAGTAAGACAGTCAAAAACTAACTAAAGTCAAATAAGTATCCTAATGTTAACCACCAGAAACTCTTGCTATTGAGATTGGCATTGACCTCAGTCACTGAGAATCAGATAAATAGCTCTGAGCAAAATCTCAGAGTCACATCATCACTCATATGGGTCTGAAATCTCAATTGGTATAGGACTTAACGGAAGCTTCAGAGAGAAACATCTCAGAGACAGAGGGGATATAGTCATGCCGTATAGTTTCCTGATTGCCTCTCCCAAAGCAACTAGGACCTCCTAGAACAGACACAGAGGGAAAATGCCCCCAAATCACCTCACCATTTCCTAAAGCTTCCTCAACACTTCCACATACTCTCTGAAGAGCTGCTCATTTCAGTTAGATTCAATTTAACAAACATTTATATGCTCACTAGGTGAGCTCAGAACTCAAGACAAAAATTACAGTTTTTTGGAGTTTACATTCTAGAGGAGGGGTACCACAGATACATAAATACAAAGTACATGCAGGCAGAGATATGCTGGAGAGCAGATTGTTAAATTTTCATTGTGAACATTTATATCTTAAAGATGTTAAAGTTTATCTCCAGCCCATCTCCACTAGGTTCCTCTGCCTACACTGAATGAAGATCCCAAAAAGCCCAGGATCCAAATAGGTTTGAATTTATTTGAATAGCTTATTTCCTCATCAAAAACTGCAACTCCATTCTTTTGAAACTCAGGATTTCAGCCCAACTCTACCCATCTCGATCTTCTGAAGGAGTTTTAGCTTTGGATAATTACCTACACCTACTAATATTAGAAACATCTGAGTTCAAGTAGCAGTGGGCATGCTTCTCCCATCCCTTTAATATTTCCTACCTTGCATGACACTTATTTGTTTGTACATATTTTAACCTCAACTTATTCGATTATAATGGATAAAGAATCAGAGTATGGCACTAGCACTAGCACACTAAAAATATCAAAGGAAGTAGAGTAAAACTTCCAGCATCTTGGGTCAATCAATTCTATACAAAGGACTTATAGAAAAATAACCAATAGCATTGTGCCAGATGACTCATAATGGAAGGGAGACTTTATGGAGGAAGAATTCATGGAGATGAGATGCAATTGTAACACTGGACTTTTACAAAGGAATATTTAAGGTATTATAACAAATATACAAACTTACTCCCTCAACATATCAGAGGCATAATCCTCTTCCCCTTGCATCTCAATCTCTGGGAAAGAAAGAAAATTTAAGTCAGTTCCCATAGAGCACAGTCCCAGTTCTAATCATCCCCCCCCACCTTAGGTTCTCCTCCCAGGCATTCTAAATTTCTCAGGGTTTCCATCCTGAGCTAGTTGGCTGCACCACCCCAAATGCAATTCTGGCTCCAAGATTGCAGTGATTCAAAATCTATACCTAAGGATCATCTCCAGTACCTGAAACTGAGAACAAACAATACAAAATCAGAAATAAACATCCCCAGGCCCATTTCTCTGGGAGCACAAATGAGAGATATAATCAAGGAAAAGCTAATCCTTCTCTCACTAATTTGGTTAATGGCATCCAGACTGGACACAGCAGATAGCATTCACAGAAAAGATCACAGTCCAAAGATGGAGGAGAGCCACCAACTTGATCTGACCAGTTTTCAAGATGCAGTCAGTTAATTAAAGGAAGTTTATTGCCACACGTTTGGTCCCAGCTCAGCAGGCTCCACTTATGCAAACTACGCTTCCTCAAAATCCAAGTTAGAGATTGCATCATTACAGACAGGTTAAATGACAAGCCCCTTGAAGGCAAGGTCTTCATTGTGCCCTACTTCTGTATCCCAGGCACATAGCCCAGGGCCTGAGTCAGAGTCATTACTTTACAAATGTTTATTAAATTACTGAGTGAAAAGCAGCCAGAACTGTGTGTTCTGGAGGAGCTGTTGGTGATAAGTTTCAGGCTACAAGTGGGAAAAGGGGCCTGAAGCAGCTTTGTTTTCAAGGACCAAACAAAATACCCACTTAGAAACTGAATCTGAAACAGTTCCAGTACAAAGTGGGCTTCCCTTTGATGCTCAGAGAACTGTATTGACAAATCCCACTCCTGTAACTTGGAAGACACGAAACAGTTTATGCCAAAGCTTAGATTCTTAAAAGCTGAATTTGTTCACTCTCCTGGAAAGCCAGGCTGTTCCTCCTTCAGCTTGAGCTGTTCTGAAGCTCCAGAAAAGATGCTGGAGATCTCTAAATCCAGCATTGAGCATATTGGTAACAACACTCAGCTGAACTCAGAAATTTAACTAATCTCCCAAGATTACCTCTTCCACAGGATTCTATCGTATCTCTGGGGTATTAGATGGATCCTATACAAAGGCTTATTGGAAAACACAAAAGAAAATTGTATCAAGAGGGATGATGTGGTCAAGCATGGAAGTTCTATAACCTAGAAGCCCATGAGGACCTGAGGTAGGCTCTGAATAAGGTCTGCTACCTCTGTTGCCTAAAATGAGACTAACTATACAGGTGATGACACAATAGTCCTCTCTGAAGGAATTGAGCAATCAAACCCAGAAAGAAGGAAGATTACTGCCCCAGAATAGAAAAGCAGAGATTAAAGGGCTGTCCAAGAACTGCTCCCTCAGTTCTGAAAAACAGAATCTTTCTCTGAAAGATAACTGAAAGATAATCAGGAGACTCTAGGCAACCAAATTTACCAAAACTGAGTACAGACAGCCAAGCAGCCAGGATCAATTCAAGTCAAATAAACAAGTTGGAGAAGACTTTTTAGGTAATACATGAAATAGAAACCCAGACAGATGGCAATGGGAAGGGAGAGCAGACTGGTATATGCCCAGGAAAGCACAGATCAGCAGTGGGGTCAGCCAAGAGACCAAGGTGGGCAATAGCAGCAGAAACTAATCCCATGTGTTTGTGGTCATCCTGGCAATGATGTAAAGGATGATGAAAGTAGACAGACTGACTGGTGAGAACATAAGGGTGAGACACGACAAGCTCCCAAGGGTGGTAACTGGTGACTAGTCCATTTCATTTGCTCCATACTATTCTGAACTCAGGGAAATGTTTAATGACATTGGGATCTCAGGGATTGCCCTATACATAGACACTTAAGTTCAGCAGGCTAAGAAAATGAGACTATAGAATCAATAGATTCAAAGCTGTCAAAAGCCTTTAGAGGATTATCTGGTCAATACTTTTATATATGAGGAGTATAAAGTTCAGAGACTAAAAATTAATTGTTCAAGAACAACCAGGTGGGAAACCATAGAGTAATGATGTAAACTAAGCTGTTCCACCTTCCCCAACAATGGGTCTTCCAAAAGAGTAGCAGCCACTAAGCTGCAATTTTCAAATGTTTAGAAGTCCTTGAGATTTTAATTAATTGCATTAATTGCTGTACATATTGTGCATTATATTAGACCTAGGAATACATATTTAAAAGTGACACTGTCCTTGTCCTCAAGAAGCTTACATTTGGAAGAGCAACCATAGGGAGTAGGATAAGGAGTTGAGAAGAAATGAATAAAAGTGGAGTGTGAATCTAGAACAGATGAATCTAACTGAAGGTTTCATTTCTTTCTCCAACAAGGTTCAGAACTGAGAAGCCATTTGGGTCATGACCCAAGACTGGTGATTAGCCAGGGAAGTACAACAGAAGGTTAAAGGAATAAAGAGTTCCAGAATGATAAATTTGAAATCCACATACATTTGCCAACTTCATGTGATAGGCAGTGTGCCATGCTAAATGTTGGGAGGATGTGACATAGATAAACTCAGAGAGAAAAACCAAAGATATAAGTTCATTCTAATGGGAAATAGAATGTGATTCTAGAGTAAAAACACACATTTTTAGTAAGAATTTTTTTAATCAGTTTCCAATATTAGGAAACCACTGTTGGGCCCAAGGCGGAGTTTGAGCACTTGTCCTTTACTTCTTCCTAAGAGACTCCTCTGCTTTAGAGCACATGGTCCAAACTGGCTTCAAATCTGGAGGAACTTGCCTCTAGTGAGAGGATGATGAGGCTCCCTTTTCTCATATTCTTCAACTTGCTAAATTCCCTTCTTCATGTTCCCAGAGACATTATTTAAAGTTTTGATTTTGGTGTTCATGTCTAGTCTCCCCAGAAGGGAAGGAATAAAAAAGTGCCCAAAGTACAATATGAATCAGGTATGGAAAGGATATTTTTTTCTTATATACAAAAGAATTGTAAACATAAAAGACTCACATTGCACAGTCAGAACAACTTTAAAACAGGATTCTGTAATATAACTATTGTTACAATTTGCTGAAAGGCCTGATATTTAAACATTATTAGAACATAAAGCAATTTGTGGGACTGTTTGAGCCTTTTACATTTTTACCTAAGCTCTGCCCTGTCCCTCAAAATTCATATGTTTTGGCAAGCTAAGGATAGGGATTAGTCTTCTCTTGTCACCATCATCTCTAGTGAAGAAGTTTCTCTTATCACCAGTGAGCTTCACTCAATGGACCCAGCATCTCTGGTCCTAATCAACACCCAGTCACTACTTAGTCTGGATAAGTCCACTTCAGTTTTGATATTTGGTTACCTACAGAGGAAAGGAAACACTAAAAGAAAAAGGCATTCAGGGACCCAGGTGCAAGCTTACTTAGTGAAACTTTCCTGTTCTAGCTGCCATATGAGAGAATGCTCTATAATAATAGGGTGAGGAAGGGTTACTTCCTACTGAACCTCTTGAAGTTATATGATCCATTTGGAAGATTGAGAAAAAATCAATTAGAATTTGTCTCTCCTTTTAATTTGTCTCAATGCCAAAGTCACAGGGGGAGCAAAGATAAAGTAAGAATTCAGAATTTTCTTTATTATTCCTAAAAGATGAGCTTTGTTATCACAGGACTACCACTTGGCTAGAAATCACCTGTAACGTCATCATTCCCAAAAGTTCCAAACTCTAGGTCATCATGTCCCTAAAGTTCCCAGAAATTTCCAAGGGAGTTCTTAATGCAGTCTCCCCAACTCTTTCCCCAAAAGGTGAATTGAACCTCTACTTCAGACTAAGAGAAGAGTGAATTTCTTAGTTATGGCAATGTTTAAGAGAACAACTTCTTAAAAAAAAAAAACTAAACATGCATGTTTTTAAATAATCATTCATGATTGTGTTGAGATGTTTCAAATTGTTCCAGCTTTTCCACTTGTGTACTCTAGCTACTATTTGTTAACAGCCAAGGACATTTTCTTCTGGGTTGGCCTTTTCCCCAGAACAGAACTATGTAAGTTCAGAAAAAGGGGATGACATTTCCCCCTGGGGAAATCAAAGAAGGTTTCGTGGAGAATGCAACATTTCAACAAGGCTTTGAAAAAAGTATTTCCCCAGCTAGGGTTGGAGGGGAGGTATTTTAGGTATATGAGATAGAGTGACCAAATGCCCAGAGATGATCTCCTCATCCTCCTCCTCTTCTCCTTTTCTTCTTCCTCATTGTTCTCTTTCTCCTTTTCTTTTTCCATTTGCCTCCCTATATAGAAACAGCAGTGAAAAACAAAAACAAACCAAAAAAAAAAAAAGGTTTATGGCCCCAAAGGCAGAAATTAGAATTTTGAGAACATGCAAATGGAACCTACATAAACTATCCATATTTCCCTTTTTTGTGCCTTCATAGGTTGGAAATGGTAATAGAACTCTAATGCCAGCTCAGGTGATGTTTCCACCATGAAGTTTTCCCTTATTTCTTAGCTTAAAGTATTCTCTCCCTTCTCAAAATTTTCCCAGTGCCCTTTGTCTGGACTCCCTTCTCCCCATAACACATTCAACACATTGTATTTATTTAAATAAATATTATATATTATTTGGGGCAACTACATAGATAAAGACGTGGTCGAAAGTCAAGAAAACATCTTCCTGTGTTCAAATATGGCCAGGAGAGACACTTAAGATTTGTATGACTCTAGACAAGTCATTTAATCCTGTTTGTCTCAGTTTCCTATCTGTGAAATGAGTTGGAGAGGGAAATGGCAAACCACTTCTGTATCTTTGCCCAAACGGGGTCGTGAAGTCAGACACAACTGAAATGGCTATAAATTGCATATATATTTATTTGTGTATAGTCTATGTTTGTAGCCTACAAACTCCTTCCAACAAATAGCAGTTATTAACTCTTAATGTGTACAAAAGAAGCTATGTGGTCAATTGGTTAGAAGGCCAGCCCTAAGTCAAGATTATCTAACTGCTTCTAACATATACTTGCTATGTGACTCTGGGCAAGTCACCTAACCTCTCAATGCCTTCAAGTAACTCACCATGATAATAAATTGCAGAGAAATTGTTGGTGTGCTTTAGTAGAAAGGAATTCCTCCTCACGGTTTTTCCTTACACCTATGAAAACATAGATATAATTTTTTAATGTGATGCACGAAGCTAAGATACTGAGGATGCAAAAACAAAATGAAACAAAATACTTGCCCTCAAGAAGCTTATATTCTAATATATACAACAAATAAATGCAAATGCAAGATAACTGAGGAAAGAAATAATATTAAGCAGTGGGTGGCTCAAGGAAGACAAACACCTAATCAAAGCCTTGTAGGATTCTGAGAAGTGGAGTATATTATGACTAGGACCTGTATAAAGTCACATTTGAACTCAGATCTCTTCCAGGCTGCCGGCCCAGCGTCTGCTGCCTATAGAAGGAGGGGTTTAGACTCTATGACTCCTATAAGTCCTTCTCAATTCTAAATCTCTGTTTATATCATCTTTCTCTGACTGGGAAGTAGTGACAATGGCAGAAAGAGAATCAAAATTCAAGTTCTGATTCTCAATCCAATGTTCTTTCCATCCCATTGCTGTTGCCTCCCTCACAGATAAATACTTGTTAATGGATTTCTGGGCACTTGTGAAGCCCTGCATTTCCTTCACCACTGAGGTGGGTGGAGTTGAGCTCTCTGACCAGCTTAGGACTGGCAGGGCTGCCTCAGAGTCCAGAGGCTTCCAAACAGGCAGCAAGCCATTCCTGTCACTGAGAACCCACCCCCAGGAACCCAAGCCCACCACCATCCCCTTGTAAAGTCTTTGATGGTTATAACAAGTCAGTGATTTTTTTTTATTATCAAATGCCACGGCCACCTAAGCTCTCGATGGAAAGCCCTCCATGGCATAGACCAGGGTGCATCAGGCAGGCCAGCAGTTATGGAGCTAAGCCCCAGGGCACTTCTTGGTGGCCTGCCCCAGCAGCTATAAATATTCACAGCTCATTTGAGCCACAACTGGAAATTGTCCTATCCTCTTCAGAATTCAGGCCCATGGAAGCAGTCGCTTCTCAGCAGCACGCTGGGGGGAAGGGGAGGGAAGAAGGTGGAAAGGGGGGCCTCGACAGTTGCCCAGCGCCAATCTGGGGTTGCTAGGCAACAGCACACCCTCATATAAAGAACGAAGGCTATGGAAGAGCTGACAATATTGTGGAATTGTGATCACAAGAGCAAACATGAAGGAGAGCAAATACAATCTGTTCAAAGAAGATCTTCAAAATTGAAATGTGATTTTAAAAAAATACTTAGCCAGTAGTTGGGTTCATATTAAACAAAGCCATGAAATTAATAAAGAAAGTTATTGCCTTTAAACAGAGAACCAGCCGTCTGCAAAATGTCAGTAATGTTTTGGTCTAAGCAAGAAAGGCTCACTCTGAGCCTTCATTTTCCCCATCTATAAAATGTGTGACTTGGGGGTTGGGGGAGGCTATAAGGTCCTTTCCAACTCTTAAAAAAAAAAACAACCAAACATATTCTCATTTTACATTGCCCATCTTCCTACATTCTTGGCTCCAACTAAATTGACCTGCTAACTGTTCCCTATATAGCTAGTTCTCACTTTATATAAGTGGACTGCTCTGTAGACCTCTAAAGTGATTTTTATATAGAAAGTTGCACTCTGGTGAAGGCTGACATACTGTTCAAGGATATGTGGGACAGTGGACAAAGAAGCAAGAACAGAAGGGGGAACACGAAGCTAGGGCCAGCCATAAGGGGTTTCAGAGGCAGTGGTTCCCACTAGGAAGTAGCAGTAGTGGGGTGGGGTGGTAAACAGATTTGTTCAGGCACTCTTCATGCACTTAGTCATACCCACTCTACTACTGTCTCCTTGCTTAGATGGATTTCCTAACATAAACATCCTCTCTCTACTCTAGGAAATTGTAACAAAAGAATCTATGATTCTTTATTTTTCTAGCTCTAGCTGAGCCCCCATCAAGGATAGTACTCTGGGAAAAAAAATTTCAGTTTTAAATCTCTCTTCTCTCTTCAGATGCTCTCCTCAACTGATTTCTCGCAACCACATTTCAAACAAATACACCAGGACCAGAAAATCCTTATCAGAGTTTGTTATTTTTTTAAAAAGCAAATGTTCAAAACAAATTTTAAGAAATAGGTTTTCTCTGTGCTCAGAGAAAAAAGATCTAAATTCCTTTGAGAGAGTCCAAGGGAAGAAGGGAAATACAGAATTACTACCTTGGAGATCTACAATGGAAGTTTGGAGATGGAGATTTTTGTCAAATGGAATACTGTCTCAAGGGCTATGAGAATATAGCAAATTTTCACCTAGTCAGTGGCTAGGTTCTACTTCCAACTCAATCAGGAAGAAACTTATTCACACTTCCTAACAGTATTCTATAGCATGGCCACAACTATACAAACAACTTGTATAAATAAGATATATATAGGATTAATTGGAGACAAACAATAGAAGAAAGCACTAGCATTATGAAGGGATAAAGAAAGGTTTCTAAAAGAATGTGGGACTTTAATTGAGACTTGAAGATGAACCCAGAGAAACTAGGATTCAAAGACGATGAGGAAGAAAAAACTATAAGCACAGGAGACAGTAAGCAAAAACATTCAGAGCTAAGTGTCTTGTTCAAAGAAGAGTAAGGAGCTAGTGATGCCATAGTGCATGGAGTGCTGGACCTGGAATCGAGAAGACTCATCTTCCTGAGTTCAAATCTGCCCTCAATCACTTACTAAATATATGATTCTGAGCAAATAACTTAACTCTGTTTGCCTCAGTTTCCTTATCTGTAAAAAAAAATAAGCTGAAGAAGGAAATGGCAAATTATCACTCCAGTAACTTTGCCAAGAAAACCCTAAATGCAGTCATATGACTGACCAATAAAGGAGGTCAAAATCACTGGGTCAAGGATTATATGACAGCACAATCTCTTCACCTCTCTGAGCCTCAACTTCCCCATTTACTAAATGAAAGACTTAGACTTGATGATCTAAGATGCTCTAGTCCTATTAAAAAAACACCAACTATTGAGCTTTAATGAACCTAGAGGAAGCAGCTAGATCCCTCTATTGGGCAGCAAATGGACCCATTTCTCAAGAGTTCATCTTGCTGAGTCATGCAAAACTTAATTAAATGTAGAAAAATGATGTTGTTTCATTCTTGGGAGAAGAACAAAAGGTTCCTTTTGCTAAGGGAGGTAAAGAAGGAATATGTCAACAGTGACAATTCACCATTTTTCATCTTGAGTCCTCTCATACTCACTGCAAAAGCTGATGCTGCCCAAAGCTACAGTTTCTGCCTCAGACATTCTATATCCTGTGCATAACAGCTCCCATCATACCAAATCAAGAAAAGGGCATTTCCCTCTGACCCAATTCATGCATATTCTCACAGAGCTTAGGTTGAATTGAATCCTCACTTATTTATAGAATAATCAGAATTATCCATACTATGGATGAGACATAAGACATAGAACCAGTATCATTAAGGTAGATGATCTCTCCTGGATTGTCTATGGGCTCCATAGTCTCTTCTCGCCACTAGATAGGAACAAGAGAGAAATAATAATTGATGTTCAATAACATTTTGTTTACCAAGCACTTCATATATATATATATATACTTCATGTAAGTTTTTTTAACAACCTTGATAAATAGATATCACAAGTTTTGCTATCCTACTTTATGGATTAGGAAACTGAGGCTTAGAGAGATTAAGTGATTTGACCATAGTTACACAAATGTCATTGGTAGTATTCAAACTCCTAGTCAGAGATTCTACTACTTCAAGAAATTCTGTGAAAGCTCTAGCTAGGTATACATTGCTTTTATAGGTTATAGTAGTCACAGGAATTAGAGCTAGAAATGATCTTAGAGATCAATTAGTCTGAATCTTTCATTTTGTAGATGATGAAATAAATACTGACAGAGTTGTAGTGACTTGTCTAAAATCACACAGGTTTTGTTCAGCAGAGCCAAGATTCACAAACCCAGGTCCACCGACTTCACGCATGGTCTTCAGCATCCTACCATACTATACAGGGATAACTAAGCTGACAGACAGCATAATCAAGACCTAAGAAGTGAGCTCAGACATGAGTACTAACCCTCAGTCTGCCAAGGAACTGGGAAAGAGTCAGCCACCAGGACACAAGGAACGTTTCACAGTCAATATGTTCCAAGAGGTTGGGTGGCAAATTCAGCTCTCTGATTAGTCTGTAGCCATGGTGATCTCCTCAAGCAACCCCACATTCCCAGCTCTGTCTGCTTCCTGGATGGAGCTGCTGTCAGTCTCAGAACATCAACAGTGAGACATGGAGGCTAACACACAAAGAGTTAACAATCCTACCATCTCTCCTTTCTGATCACTCCTGCAAGGATCTCCACATTAGTCACCTTAAGAACAAATCTGATCATATTTTCCCCTTGCCCCCTGACCTTGCTGTGGCTCCCCCTTGCCCAAAGCAGCAGTCTTGGAACATATTAATCATGCAATCCTATCAATAAAAAACATGCAAAAAGCCTTCCCTGACTTTCTTTCACCCTTTTTCCCCAGTTATCTTCCATCTATCTTGTAAATATGATATATATATGTATATGTGTGCATTTTGTCTTTTCCAACTATAAGTTCCTCAGTGGCAGGGATAGTTTGGTTTTTGTCTTTGACTCCCTGGGAGTACAGTGCCCAGCACAGAGTGCTCATTTGATGAGCATTTGTTGATCTCATTCATCTTCCACCTGTGCCTTAGCCACTGGCCTCTCCCAAACGTCCAGCCCCTTGTTCAGCCTTTGTCCATCCCCATGACTGTCAATACTTTCCCATCCCTTAAAGAGAGAGCTAATGGAAGGGGAAAGCATATGGAAGCTTTGATGGGCCTGTTGCTCACACTGACTCCCCAGATACTTCCACTTTCACTCACTTTGTCACCCCTATGTATTGGAAGCTACTGCCATTCTTAGCCTCTGATCAAGTGTTCTTGCTCCTGGCCTGGCTGCCCTAGTCCCTCAAGCAGCCTAAATTTGTCTCCACCACCACCCCATCCATATTTCCTTCACAATCTCCACCTCATTACCCATGGCTCTCCTGTTCCCATCCCAAGGCCCACTTCTGTCTGTCCTTTCTATGTCCCACAAACAGCCTACTCTACCAGCAATGCCCCAGCCCAACACTTGTGGGAAGTGGAGAGGAAGGAGCAATTATTCACTCTAATAGAGTTTTTCTAGAAATTCATTGGGCCACAGGGAAGACCTAGACCCTTATTTTCTTTATACATCCCCATAAATTACTTTGGTGTCCATAGTCCCCCCTTTGGAGACCACTGATCTATAGGATAAAGTCCTGGCTCATCAGCCTGTCATTCAAGGCTTTCTGTAACCTGGTGCCAATTTACCTATAATGCCTTCATTCATCCTTGTTAATCCCCTTCAAAAACTCTAGACTCAAGCCAAATTGGACTGGGTCTGCACTCCTGAACATGTCCTGTACCTTCCTGCCTTCAACCTTTTACTAGAAATTCTCTCTCCTTCTTAGACCTACTATTAAAATATCTATCCACCAAGACTCATCTCAAAAAAAAGTTTTTAAATAAACTTTTAAATTAAAATAAATTATATTTTAGAAAAAATAAAGGACTCAGCCCAACAGTCCTTTTTGTGGTGGCAAAATATTAGAAATTAAGGAAATGCCCATCATTTGGGAAATGGCTGAATAAGCTGTGGTATATAAATGTAATGAAATACTATTGTTCAATAAGAAATTATTTCAGTTAGATTTCAGAAAAACCTGGCAAGACTTGTACGAACTGATACAAAATGAAATAAGCAAGAACCAAAAGAACATTTTACATGATGATACCAGCAACATTGTGTGATGTTCAACCCAGCATTTCTCAAGCCTTTCTTCAAGACAAAGGACTCATAAAGGAAAACCATAACCAGATATCTATAACCAGTTAAAGAACTGATGAACTCTGAGTGTAGATCAAAGCATTTTTTCACTTAATCTTTCTTGTGGTTTTTTCCATTTTGATCTGTTTCTTCTTTCACAACTGTGACTAATATGGAAATGTTTTACATGATAGCACATGTATAAACTATATCAAACTGCCTACAATCTTTGGAAGAGGAAAAGGAAAGAGAGGGAACAGGGAAAGAGAAAATTCTGAAATTCAAAATCTTATAAAAATGAATTCTAAAAAAAATTTTTGACATGTAACTGGGGGAAAAAATACTATTAAAAAAAGAAAAGACTCAGCTCAAACACTACTACCTACATGACTTCAGTTTTTCTCATTTCCACCAATCAGAAATGACTTTTCTCTCAACAGACCTTCCTTGAACTGTGTTCCCTACTTCTCCAATGACATTTATTCTAATTTTTAAAAATATGCTATAGTTATTTGTGTCCATGCCATTAACTACCTCATATGATCTTAAGGGAGAAAATACCCCACTCAGTCTGTTTCCTTCTCTCTAAAATGAGGGAGGGAATAGACTCTCCAGTTCATGGTTGTTAGTTTCTTATCTCCCTTACTATTGTTTTAAAATTGAGGACAGAAAACACTTATTCACTTCCATTTCCCCCTCAATACCAAGCACCAGCTATGCACAAAGTCAGCCTCCACAATGTTAGTGACATTGAGTTTCTCATTCTTCCTGACAAGACAGAAATTTCTGTTGGTCCTCCAGTCCAGACTTTATAGCTGTACCAGACACAAGAGCCAAACACATTCACTTCATTTACATTTCACATTTTTCAAAAGATGAGGGAGACATATTGAAGAGAGCAGGAAAATGAAAATTGGAGAAAGTTAATAAATCACTTGGATATTGCTTTCTTCATACTCATAATATCAGCAGTGATAATAAAGTACTTGTTGGTCAGTGTGGATCTTCTCTATTCCAGATGAGAATGAGAGTGCATATAAGGCTAAAGGGCAGCTGCCAATAGAAACAAGGCTCTAGTGGTCTGACAGGTTCAGACTTAGGACATCCATAACACAGAAACCAGAA
This sequence comes from Antechinus flavipes, assembly GCF_016432865.1. Lineage (NCBI taxonomy): Eukaryota > Metazoa > Chordata > Mammalia > Dasyuromorphia > Dasyuridae > Antechinus > Antechinus flavipes. The sequence goes on along the minus strand of NC_067399.1, from coordinate 399,802,069 downwards.
AGACCCAAAGAACAGGGTGATTCATTGGATCCCAGCAATACATGATGTCATAAAGTCACAGAATTTGAAATGGAAAGCATCAAGATGGCACAGTGGATAGGGCATTGAACCTGAGTGAGGAAGACCTGAATTTCACTCTCACCTCATTTACTAGCTAAGTGACCTTGGGGTAGTTATTGTACTTCTGTCTACCACAGTATCCTCAACTGAAAAATGAAATAATAATAGTATCCTATAATTAAATTATATTTTATTACAAAGATTAGGGTTATGGTGAGGGTCCAAAAAAAGACAATTATTTGTTAAGTGCTGAGCAGAATGTTCTATACATAGTAGGTGCTAAATAATTGCTTTATTTCTTCCTTTCTATCTAGTTTTCTTCCTTGCTCCCCTAACAGCCATCTAGTCCAACACATATCTAAAAGGAATCTCCACCATAATCTCAAAATTGGTAATTTACCTTTCCTAGCAAAAGAGAATCTATCATTTTTTGAGGTAGCCCATTCTGCTTTTGGACAGCAATGATGGTAAGGAAGGTAAGTTTTTGATTGTATGAGTTTTCTTCTGACATCCACCCTGAATTTACCTCTTTGCAGCCCATTGTCCCTATTTCTGCTCTCTGGAGTAAAACAAAGAACAAGCTTAATCCTTCTTCCACATATTTGAATGCAGTTGTCATGTACCATGGGATATAATAAATAGAGGACCAAGCCTGGAGTCAGGAAGACTCATCTTTCTGAAATGAAATCTGGCTTCAGATATTGAACTAGCTGTGTGATTCTGGGCAAGTCACTTAATCCTATTTGCCTCAGTTTCCTCATCTGAAAAATGAGCTATAGAAGGAAATAGGAAAACACTCCAGTATCTTTGCCAAGAAATGGAGTCACAAAGGGTTGGACACGACTGAAAAAACTGAACAATACCATCCTTCCACCCAGTTCTACCAAGTCTTTTTTTTCCAACCTAAACATCCCCAATTCCTTCACTAATCATCATATGATGTGGATTCAAGGTCTTTCACCATCTTGGTTCTCTTCTCTGAACATTCCTCAACTTATCAATGTCCTTTTTAAAGTGGAAGAGATAGAATGGAAACTTGGAACTAGTAAACAAATCAAGATTCAGGCTAGCAGTAATATTGGTTACAAGATCAGAGAAGAACTGTTAAATCAACTATGTCGAGATGCCAGCTCTGGGTCCAAAGACTCTGTTCTCTAACCCCTGCCTATGGCTGCATCAGCAGATGGGAATTTGTAGGCAGGCTCAGCAATAGGAGTTGGACAGAAGCAGGCCCAGTGAATCAGGCCAGTCAGGACAATATGCTTAAAAGACTGAAGTGGGCTTACTCTTTCAATTATTTGTATATTCACCCTAGTCACTAAATATTTATCAAACTTTAACAATTGTAGAACTTAATATTGGGTTGCTGGGAGAGACATTAAGGTAATAAGGCTCCTGTCCTCATGTAATACACAATCTAGTCACAAGAACAGTTTTATGTTCTGATCTTTATAAAATAATATAATTTAATAATATCATAACATACAATTATGTTATGCTAGAATAACAATATAATGTTGTAATATATCACATCATAAAATACAATAAAATTGGAAACAAAAATAGCCCTTTAATTTCATTGGTATAAGGAACTCTCAGCTGGGAAAATTCCTTTTAACTCATACAGATTGTTATCTTCTCTGCAATTTAAAATCTAAAAGTTGTCCAAAGAATTGAGAGATTAAAAATTCTACTAAGATCAGACAGCCAATATATGTCAGAAACCAGGCTCGAGTCTACATCTTCTTCATTACATTTAGCTAGTATAGAAACAGCTTAGTCAGGTTCTCTTTTTCTCTATTCCATAAAGACTTCATTAGTCATATACTCAAACCAATTTGTTTTTCTTTTAAATTTGATTAATCTTATTCTGAACTTAAGTAATAAATTAAGCATTTCCATAAAATGGTAGAAGAGGAAAAGATTATTGTACATGAAACCTCAAATCTGTTACATATAACTTTTGAATCTATAACAAAGTTATCATGTAACTTTCTTTTTTTTTCTTCTGTATCCATCTCTCTACCCTAGAGATGGCTACTATTAGACACATTTGCACACATACAATCAGATATTTATTCTAGATACAGCATCTTCCTTCGTAGGTTCTTTGTAGTTAATTTGGGTGTTTATAATAGTCAAAATAACTTAGTCACTCAAAGTTATTCTTAAAAAACAATACTGTTTTTACTTTATACAATGTTCTGCTCATTTCACGCTTCATTATTTCATGCAAGTCTATCCATGTTTTTCTCAGATCATAGAGTTCATCATTTCTTATATCACAGTAGTATTCTGTCACAATCATATACAGTTCTCTCTCTGCTTCCCTTCCTTGTTCCCTCCCTGTCCCTATCCCTGTCCTTCTCTCCTTCCCTTTCTCCTTCCCTCTTTCCTCTTCCCCCTCTCCCTTCCTCCTTCCCTCCTTATCTTTCCCTTTCTGTTTCTCTTCTCCTTTTCTCTCCCTCCTCTTCCCCTTCTCTTTCTCTATCTCTCTCTGTCTCTCTTTCTCTATCTGTCTCTCTCTCCCTTCCTCCCTCCATCTTCCTCTCCCTCTCTTTCTCTCTCACTCCCTTCTTCCCTCTTTCCCTCCCTTCTTCTTCCCTTCTCTCCCTCTCCCCCCTCTTTCTCCCTCTCTGTTTCCCCCCTTTCCTTCTTCCTCTCTCCTTCCCTCCATTGCAAAGTGTGCACTTCTTTGGTCTGATTCACTGTCAAATGCTATATTTCTCCCTTTGTCTGGCACTAGGAAAATGTTCCCAAGTTAACTCTATGCAAACAACTCTGATTTTAGGACCTGCCCTCCCATCTCTCCTTTTTGACTCCCTTTTATAGATTCTTTAGCAGCTGAGGTAGACAAGGCTTCAGCAGCCTTTTATAAATGCACCAAGATTGAGGAGGTTGGAAAAGGTCACAAAGGGTTGGAAGAACTGATATAGAACCAAGGGTTGCACTTGTGGATATTCATGAGTCATTCCACTAGGGGAACCTAATGTCAAACTGTGGGGGCAAATAAGTTGTATCTCCAAAAGTGTTTCCACTGTACTGGCAGGTAAGGGTAGTAGAAGTGCTGAAAATGGACACAAAGAACAGTTTTGAAAGGAAAGCCAGCTATCACCCTGCTAACTAAGAAAGACAGGTCAGCAGGAGAGAAAGAACATGACCTAAATCAAACCCCACTCCTTTTATTGGGTGAGGGAAGGGCACAACTGCAGCTGTGGAGGTAACCAGGGTAGTGTTCCCTTAACCAAAGTTCAAATCTGGCCTCAGACATTTACCAGCAGTGTGACTCTGGGAAAGTCATTTAATTCTAAGGACCTTCAAAAAATAAAATATAATATATTTTTAAAAACATACATACATGAACATCTGGGAATTCAAATACGCCAACTTTATGGGAAAAGAGGTGGGAACGCAGACAAATTATAGTGTGTCTCCCTTTCTCAATCAGACTTCTTATATAAAGCAATTGTGCTTGTTACTTGTCTAAGACTAGAAAGATAAATTGTCTAATGAGAGAGTAATTAAATCCTAATGTGAGCCAATGGTTCCCAGTTTTTTTTAGCAAGAAGAGCCATCTTAAATTTTTTTTAAGTCAAGAATTCTTCCTTATCCAATGAATGTAATTATATTATTAGTATCTGATTGGTTAATAAAATACATTTAAAAAACTACTCTGAATTCAGACATGCCTTGAAATGAATGGATTTTATTAATCACAGCAGCCTCTGCATATGCTTAAAAAATAGTATGTGGGAGACATATTATTTATTCAGTCCACAGAAGGTATGTTTGCATATTATACTAAGTCCTGCTGCATATTTTGTTGAAACTAAATAAAGATCAAAGGACCAATATTTAGTGTGCATGAGTTTATGGACAGCTTGCAATAATAGACATGTCCCATAGAGGTCCCTAGGGGTCCATAAATTGAAAATTACTGGCCTAGCCCATAAACCTGGTATTCTGCCCCACTCCTACAGTGGTATGAGTGAAGAATTCCAGATGTTACCCATCCACTAACTCCCTAAAAACTGAATGCAAAAAAAAAAAAATTTAAGGAAACTGCTACCCCTCCTCTCCTCAAAACTCCCCACTCTGGAGTAATTGATATAAGTTGTTTATAGGCTCAGAAAATAGTTGCATGACTTGTAAACCCTGACTTCTGAAATAGGGTCCCAGCAAGATCTGTTCATTCGTTTTACAGTGTCTGCCTCAAACTTCCTCTCTTCCCCCTCCTTGCCACATAAGTACAACAACCACACTCTTACCTGACAAGTACAGTCTCTTGGTCTATTTTTCTTTCTTTTCTTTCTTTCTTTCTTTTTTCTTTTTTTTTCTTTTTTTCCTTTTTTTTTCTTGCTGAGGCAATTGGGGTTAAGTGACTTGCCCAGGGTCACACAACTAGGGAGTATTAAGTATTTGAGATCAGATTTGAACTCAGGTCCTCCTGACTTCAGAGCTGGTACTCTATTCACTATAACAATTAGCTGCTCCTCTTGGTCTATTTTCAAAGGGTAAAAGAAGCAAACACTGTTTTTTTCTTGGCACTCTATCCACTGGGCCATCTAGCTATCCTTAGAGCTTAAAAATAGATTTTTGTAGTGGTGAGGCACTGGAAATTGAGTGGATGCCCCCATCATTTGGAGAATGGCTGAATAAGTTATGGTATATGAATGTTATGAAATATTATTGTTCTATAAGAAATGATCAGTAGGATGCTTTCAGAAAGACCTGAAGAGATTTACAGGAATTGATGCTAAGTGAGGTGAGTAGTACCAAGAGAACATTGTACACAGCAAAAAGATTATGTGATGATCAATTCTGAAGGATGTGTTCTTTTCAATGAGTTGATTCAATCCAATTCCAAATAGACTTGTGAGGGAGAGAGCCATCTACATCTAGAAAGAGGACTGTTGGGACTGATTGTGGACCACAATATATTATTTTCACCTTTCTTGTTGTTTGCTTGCTTATTTTTTTTTCTCATTTCTTTTCCTTTTGGATCTGCTTTTTCTTGTGCAGCAAGATAAATATGTAAATACAAGAATTGCACATATTTAACATATATTGGATTACTCACTATCTAAGGGAGGGAGGGGAAAGGAGGGAGAAAAAACTTTGGAACACAAGGTTTTAGAAGGGTAACTATCTTTGTGTGTGTGTGTGTGTGTGTGTGTGTGTGTGTGTGTGTGTGTGACTACTTGATTTTTTCCCCCATAAGCATACATATTTATATGATTATCTTGCTGCACAAGAAGAATTAGATCAAAAAGGAAAAAATGAGAAAGAAAATAAAATTCAAACAAACAACAACAAAAGAAGTGAAAATACTATGTTGTGATCCACATTCAGTTCCCACGGTCCTCTTTCTGGATGCAGATTGCTCTCTTCATCACAAGATCATTGGAACTGGCAGGAATCATCTCATTAATGAGAACAGCCACATCCATCAGAATTGATAATTTTATAGTCTTATTGTTGTCATATATAATGATTTCCTGGTTCTGCTCATTTCACTTTGTATCAGTTCATGTAAATCTCTCCAGGCTTCTCTGAAATCATCCTATTGGTCGTTTCTTACAGAACAATAATATTCCATAACATTTATATACCATAATTTATTCAGCCATCCTCCAACTGATGGGCATCCACTCGGTTTCCAGTTTTTTGCCATTTCAAAAAGGGCTGCCACAAACATTTTTGTACATATGGGTCCCCTTCAAAGGATAACTATCTTTACATAGATTTTGAAAATAAAAAACCATTATTTTTTTAAAAAATAGAAAGGAGAAATTAGGGCAAGGGAAGGTGAAGACTTGGTTGAACTGAAAGATCTCCAAGGGATCTTAGGATACCAGGTTGAAGTTATACCAAAAGTGCCAGGATGAGTGCTTCTACTCAGGGGCACCAGCTTGCCTGGCCCAGTGGTATAGGCACTATCCAATCAAAGGAAGCTGGCCAGCAATAGGAAAGTCTCCACCAGAGGTCATATCTGAGTGAGCATTTGACTAAGGTAAGGGACTAAGGGAGAATGAATGATGGAAGTGTTGTTTATTTGAGGTGATTATATTTCTCTAACCTTAGCAGTAAAATGAGACATAGCATAATCCTCTACAAAAGGACTTCTTACCCCGTTTTTGTCACAGACTCTTCAGCTATTTGGTAAAGCCTATGTGCCAAAATAATGTTTTTAAATATGTGAAATAAATACAGGGAATTACAAAAGAACCCAGTAACCATCTTTTTTTAAAAATTCACAAATCCTCTATCTATCTGATATCTAGTGGCAGATAACAGTTCAGTGGATGGAAATCTGGCCCTGGAGTTAGAAAAACCTAAATTTAAATCCAGTCTCAGACTCTTAACTGGGGTGTGTGTGTGTGTGTGTGTGTGTGTGTGTGTGTGTGTGTGAGAGAGAGAGAGAGAGAGAGAGAGAGAGAGAGAGAGAGAGAGAGAGAGAGACCCTAAGCAAGTCAGTTAACTTCCATTTGCCTCATTTTTCTCAATTGTCAAATTGGAAATAATAATTTCCTGCCTTTCAAAGTTGTTGAGAGGATCAAATGAGATCATATTTGTAAAATACTTAGCACAATACCCAGCACATAACAGGACTTACACAAATGTTTTATACCTTTCCTTTTATCTACCAACCCCAGAATGAAAATCCCTGCTCTAGTGGAAGAAATATCCCTATTGAGTCCACATGGCTAAAAAGAAGCCTACAGTTGGACTGATATGACAAGAGCACATTTTTATCTGGCAAAATAGTTTTGGAAATGGTCAACCAAATTTCCTATGCTCCATAGGTCTGTCTTTATGGTTCAGCTAATTATGGGAAAATATCCCTTCACCATCTCATTATATCCAAACTCCCAACTCCCAAGGTTCTCCTTTCCACAAAGGTTAATAACTAATTCATGCTATAAGTATGTGTGAGTGATAGATGCTTATTGGGCTTATTATCCACAGAGCTGTCATTGTGGTGGCAGTTGTGGTTATTGTTTGACCTTTGTTCTTTTTTTTTGGGGGGGGGGGGAGGAATAAGACCTGATAAGATATACACATTTAATAATAATGCACAAATTAATGTATGCTGTGAAACCATTCCAGAGTGGCAAGTTTTATTAGCCATGGCTCCAAATTTTACACACAGGTCTCCATTAAAGATAACCAGACTATAACATAATTAGTCATGGATTTTTTTAAATAACTTTTTATTGACAGAACCCATGCCAGGGTAATTTTTTACAGCATTATCCCTTGCATTCACTTCTGTTCCGATTTTTCCCCTCCCTCCCTCCACTCCCTCCCCCAGATGGCAAGCAGTCCTATACATGTTAAATATGTTATAGTATATCCTAGATACAATATATGTGTGCAGAACCGAACAGTTCTCTTGTTGCACAGGAAGAATTGGATTCAGAAGGTAAAAATAACCTGGGAAGAAAAACAAAAATGCAAGCAGTTTACATTCATTTCCCAGTGTTCTTTCTTTGGGTGTAGCTGCTTCTGTCTATCATTGATCAATTGAAACTGAGTTAGATCTTCTCTTTATCGAAGAAATTCACTTCCATCAGAATACATACACATACAGTATCATTGTTGAGGTATATGATGATCTCCTGGTTCTGCTCGTTTCACTTAGCATCAGTTCATGTAAGTCTCGCCAGTCATCTCTGTATTCATCCTGCTGTTGACCTTTGTTCTTGAAGACAAACACGAGACTAGGAGGTGATGACATGACATGCAAGTGAATTGGGTTTGAGGGAGGGAGGGCTGCAACCCCAGGGTAGTTGGATCTTAAAAGAAGAGGTAGGAGCTGTTTAACAATTAAAAGATGTTGGGAAGGGAGGAACAATTTTGGTTTTTTCTTTTGTTAGTTATGTTGGAGTCAAGAAGGACTGCTACTTGGGATGATTAGGATAATAACAAGACTATTCAACTACCCAATAACTTGGTAAAATAGAGAATGCTAGACTTGGACAGTGGAAAGATAGAGCCAGCTTTAACCACCAAGCTGATTGTTAAATTTTCAGTGTGAGCATTTACACCTCAGAAATTGACAAAACACTACAAATCAGAATTTGATTTATTGTTTTAATGATTGTCTAGACTTAATAAAGTGATAGAGAATATGTTAGCAATGTGAATTAAATTTTAAAATGTATTCTGCTTATACTTTTTGGAGAGCCAGTTCTCAAGCATTTAAGTCAGTGACTTAAAAGTAAGAGGAGATCTAGGTTGAAATCCTGCCCTTAACATGTGACAAATCAATTGAGTTTTCTGAATCCTGCCTTTCTTCTTTTGTAAAATGAATGAATGAATACCTGTAATACTGACCTCAGAGAGCTAATCAAAGAATTAATAAGAAAAAATGTATTATAAAAATTTTATTAAAACAGATACAATATATAAAACCTTAATGCGCCATGCAAATGTTTACTGTTATCTATCAAGGGGATTGATCTTTAGCCTGGGAACTAATAGGTTAACTAAGAATTGAAGCCCCAAACAAGTGAAAAAAACGGTAGAGAGCACCCAGCTGTCCTCAATGAATTCAAATCATCGTCATCAAACAAAGTACACTCTAAGGATGTAATTACTGAGCAATGTTATGATCTTTGTAAATTCAGGAAGAACAGAACAATGAGAAAATGGCAGATGTCCTGATTTTTAAGAGAAAAAGGAGGGAGGGAAGGAGAGAGAGAAGAAGAGAGAGAGAGAGAAAGAGAGAGAGACAGAGAGACAGAGAGAGATAGAGAGAGAGAGAGACAGAGACAGAGACAGAGACAGAGAGAGAGAGACACAGAGAGAGAGAGACAGAGAGACAGAGAGACAGAGAGAGACAGAGACAGAGAGAGACAGAGACAGAGAGAGAGACAGAGACAGAGAGAGAGAGAGAGACAGAGAGACAGAGAGACAGAGAGACAGAGAGACAGAGAGACAGAGAGAGGTAGAAGGAGGAAGGTGGAAGGGAAGAATGAAGGCCTTTAGAAAGGGAAGCATTAATCAGTGAGAAATAGCATAGATTCATCAAGAACAAGCCATGCCATATTAAATTAATTTTTATTTATGGCACAACAACAAAGATTGTACACCAGGGAAATTTTATAAATACAGTGAACCCAGATTTTAGCTAGGCATTTGACAAACTCTCTTGTGATACACTGATGGACAAGATATAGAGATGTCAATTAGGTAATAATAAAAACGTTAAACAACGTACTGTCAGGAACTGATCACTATACTACTTCCTTACAGACCACTTTTCAAGTTTACACAGAAGCATTATTGCTTCATTAGGTTAATTTCAACCTGAAAAACTAGGGGAAAGTTAGATCCTTGGTCTTATACTAGCCAAAATAAAAATATCTTGGGAGATGACATGCTTTTTGAATTTACAAATGATATGAAACAGGGAAGGATAGCTAACAGAATAGATGTCAGAGTCAGGATCGAAAAACATCTCAATGGTCATATTTTGTAAGATGAAATAATACAGATAAAATGTAAATTTTGGCATGGAAGTTCAAATAAGTGAGTTCACAAATAAAGGATGAGGAAGGCATAGCTAGACAACAGTTTGGGTGAAAATCTGGGATTTTTAGTAAATGGAATATCCAAAATGAGTCAACCATGGTACATAGTGAAAAAAAAAAAATCAAACCTGTCTCAGGTACTTTTTGAAAGGAATAATGCCCAGATCAAAGAAGGAGATACTGTATTCTATTCTAGGCAAACCACATCCAAGACATGGGCTCTCTGTTTTAAGGAAAGACATTGACAAGTTAAAGTACATTCAAATGAATGCAGCCAGGATTGTGAGGGGGCTAGAGAATGTGCCATTCAAAGGATCATTTGAGGGGACTGAGAATGTTAAACCTGGACAAGAGAAGATTTAGAGGAGACAGGAGAGCAAGTGTTTGAAGGACAGTCATGAAGAAGAGGAACTAAGCATGTCCTATTTGGCCCCAGAGAATCGAATAAGGAACAGTTCAACTCAACAAATATTTAACAATTTAACAATACATAAGGCACTTACTTCAGTGCAAGTTATGGAGAAGTAGATTTAAGCTTAATATAAAAAAGAACTTGTAGGAAAGAAGAGGATTTTTGCTAGTCTTTCATTCCCAATTTTTAACCATTCATATTGTTCCCCTTTCCAAGACTCAGTTCTGTAACCAAGTATAACTTGTCTCCCTATAGTCTATCCTATAACTATAAAAGAAAGCTATGTCTCCACCTTGGGATCTTTCATTAATTGAGGCAGCCATTAGATACACTTTATTATCAAGTTCATTACTTGCTAATAAATTGTTATATTAGCCATTTATACCCAGAGAGAGAACTGTGAATGTGGATCACAATATAACATTCTCACTCTTTGTTGTTGTTTGCTTGCATTTTTTTTCTTTCTCATTTTTTTTTCCTTTTTGATTTGATTTTTCTTGTGCATCAAGATTATTGTATAAATATGTATGCATATATTGGACTTAATGTATATTTTTATCATGTTTAACATATATTGGATTTCTTGTTATCTAGGGAAGGGGTGAGGAGAAGGGGGAAAATTGGAACACAGGGTTTTGCAAGAGTAAATGTTGAAAATTATCAATATATTTCTTTTGAAAATTAAAAAGCTTTAATAATTTTTTTAAGTTTTTATTCCAAATGATTCATGAAGCTATGCACATCCAGAGAAAGAACTATGTAGTCTGAATGCAGATAAAAACATGCTATTTTCACTTTCTATTAGTTTTTTGTTTTCTCTTTCTTGTGGTTTGTCTCTTTTGTTCGGATTCTTCTTTTACAATATGACTAATGTGGAAATATGTTTAACATGGTCATACATATATAACCTATATCAAATTATTCACTGTCTTTGGAGAGGAAGGAGAGAAGGAGAAAAATTTGGAACTCAAAATCTTATAAAAGTAAATGTTGAAAATGTCTTTACATGTAATGGGGGGAATAAAATATTAAGTATAAGTAAGGGGTAAAAAATTGTTTCTTGCTTGAAGGAAAATTAAAAAAGGACTCTTTGACAACCACAACTGAGCCAAGGGGAATGGGCTGCCTTAGAAGAAGACATTATATTTTCCCTCATTATAGGTCTTTGAGCAAAAGCTAATTGCCTACCTGATATGTATATTGTAGAGATTTTTTTTCAAATATAGGTAGGAATAAATGGCCTCTAGAGTCTTTGATTCTACCAACTAGCAAACATTTACTAAACACCTAAATGTCTTAGTGTTTAGTCTATGTCTAGGGTCACATACTAATCACTGTAGAAAAACAAGACTCTCAAAATGCCATGGCTCAGTGAGATTGAGAAGAAAAACATATCAATTAACTACCTTGTCTTGGCTATATGAGAGGCCTAACTTAACAAGGGAATCTGTTGGCAGGACCTGATATGTACTCTAGGCACAGAGAGCTAAAGAAGCTCCAACAATATCAGATGGAAAGTATTGGGTGCTAACTTCAATTGAACCACTAAACAGCTGTGTGGCTTTGAGTCAGTCATCCCCCCATTTCTAACCCTCAGCCCCCTTATTGATAAAATGAAAGGGAATATATCGGGCCCAATGGCTCTTCAAGATGCCTTCTAGCTCTGACATTCTGGGAAGCTGTGTCTCTATTTCAATTTCCTCCAAATGCTTCTCTTTCTCTATCATAACAAGAGCTTTAGGTAGTAGCTGGATAGGCCAGATAAGCTAATCCAAATGATTGGTTGAAGGCTGAGGTTCTGAACATCAGGTCTTGGCCACTAATTGTTCTAGGAGAGGGCACCCAAGGATGAACATCTAGAACTAGAGCTTTTAATCTGAGGTCTGTGAACTTGTTGGATTTTTTAAAATATATTTTGATAAGTATACTTCAATATAATTATTTTCCTTCATAATCTTATGTATTTTATTTTATGCATTTAAGACCATTATTCTGAGAAGGGATCTATAGGTTTCAACAGATTGGCAAAAGGAATTCACAATACAGAAAAAGGTTAAGATTCAGGTCAAAATTCAGAGGTACCACTACATACTTCTCAGACTGGCCAAAATGACAGGAAAAGATAATAATAAATGTTGGAGAGGATGTGGGGAAACTGTTATATATAAGTTATAGTATATGAAAGTTATTGGTTATAGATGGTTTCAGAGAGACCTGAAGATACTTGCATGAACCGATGCTAAGTGAAGTGAGGAGAACCAGGAGATCTTTGTTCACAACAACAATAGGAATATGCAGTGATCAATTCTGATGGACATGGCTCTTCTCAACAATGAGATGATTCAGGCCAGTTCCAATGGTCTTGAGATGAAGAGAGCCATCTATACCCAGAGAAAGAACTGTGGGAACTGAATGTGGATCATAACATAGCATTTTCACTCTTTTGTTGTTGTTTGCTTGCATTTTGTTTTCTTTCTCATTTTTTTCCCTTTTTGATCTGATTTCTCCTGTGCAACATGATAATTATGGAAATGTGGATAGAGGAATTGCATGTTTAACATTAAAAAAAAAAGTTTTGTAAGAAAAAAAATACCTGGTTGAGGGGTAAGTATGAAACCAAGAGATATCAATCCATAAGACAATATATGAATATATTGATCATGGTTCAAACTGGGTCTTGGATGCAAAATATAAACAGAACAAAGTAGATAGCAGGCAAAGATCCAAGAAGAAAGTAATCAGTAAAAGGTAAGATAATCAGGCAGATGGCACTGAGAGATAAGGTCAGGGTAGATACTCTGCAAGAGCAGGACATCCACTAACTAGAAATACTAGGAAACTAGATATGAAACCTACTGGAGAACTGGAGCACCAGTGCCAAAGGAGAACCAGATGCTGAGTCAGTGAGCTGGCTCAAGCCCCCTTTTATCCTCTATGCTTTTTCCCTTCTCCTTGTTTCTGACACAGAGTCTGCAGATTTGGGTTCAGTAAGCATTAGAAACAGCTGGACAAAGCATTCCATTAACATCTCTTCTGCCCTCCTGGGGACAAGCTAGGAAGGCCTCACCATAGCCTTGATACATGGCCCCCTCTTGTCCTCCACAGGAAAGGGCAATACCCAGATTCTCCCTCTGGGGCCGTTTCACATGGTCGATGAGCTACAAGCACCAGGCAGACTTCAAACTCAGTGACCTTTCCTTCTGAGCCATTTCTTTGCTGTTAAAAAGCCCCTGGGACAGCAGTCTTGTGTATTTTTCCAACTAAAAGTCCACTTAGGAGAGCAAGAAAAATGAAGACAAGCTTTAAAAAAAAAAAAAAAAAAAAAGAACCCTCCTGTGTGTGCTAATAAGTTCCCCAAAGTTTGTCCAGGCACTTAAGCTCCCTTGCTGGCGTGAGAATTAGTTCACAAAGGTTTGCACAGGGAAGGTCCTTGAACAATTTCTAAGTCTCTCCCACTCTGGCCCATGGCCTCCAGTTTCTCCCTTTCAATTTCTCCCCTTTTGAAAGCAATACTTCCTAGTAGTAGTCTTCTTCTCTCCAATTTTTCCCAGCTGCCCCTCTCCCAGGCTCCCTATTCTAGTATCCTCTGCAATCCTTTGTCTCAAACCTATGAGATTAGCAGAGAAATCACAAAATCAGACTCCCCCAGATTCAGCATATTATGATTTTCTCCACTTAATTCAACAAACATTTAAGTGTCTGTTGGGGTTAGATACAAAATTTAAACCATCAACTCTAAGCATTATACAGAGTCTGTACTCTCACTAGTGGTTTGGGACCCTGAGATGCAGTTGACTATTCCTTATCAGCATTCTATGGCTCATCCTGATGGTCTTTCATTCATAACCTCCTAAGTCTGTTTCCCCTCCCCACCCTCAACAATCAACCAGTTGACTTCATTAGAAAAAGTTTTTCATTGAGAAGGTACATATAAACAATTGGTACAAAATATTCCTCCTTAACTGGATGCACTATATCTTCCTTCACAAACAAGATTTCTGGATTGGAAATTGAGCGGATGCCCATCAGCTGGGGAATGGCTGAATAAGTTGTGGTATATAAATGTAATGGGATATTATTGTTCTATAAGAAATGATGAGCAGGCTAATTTCAGAGAAGCCTGGAAAGACTTACATGAATGGACACTAAGTGAAACACCCAAAAACAAGACAATGTTGTATACATTAACAAGATTATGGAATGATCAACTGTGATGGACTTGGGTCTTCAATATTGAGGTGATTCAAGATAATTCCAATAGATTTGTGATGAAAAATGCTATCCATATCTAGAGAAAGAACTATGGAGACTGAATATGGATCAAAGCATAGTATTTTCACCTTTTTTGTTGTTTTTGTGCTCTTGTGTGCTTATTTTTTTATTTCTTTTGATGACTTTTTTTACATGATGAATATGGAAATATGTTTAGAAAAATTGTACATGTTTAACTTGGGGCAAAGAGAAAGGAGGGAGAAAAATTTGGAACACAAAGTTTTGTAAAGATGAATGTTGAAAGCTATCTTTGCATGTATTTGGAAAAAAATAAAATACTATTAAAACAGATAAACAAGATCCTTGGGAAACATGGGTTCAAACTTAAAATGTGATGAAAGTGAGTGTAAGGAACACATGTGTCCTGATTCTCAGGACTGGAAATCTCCCTCCGTTTTCATAGAGTCCTACTGATGTTCCAATCAGGCCCAGGGTCAATGAGTCCAATGAATCCATGGCTGGCATTTCTTTCCACAAAAATGAGCTCATGCCCTGAAGCTGCCACCATTCTCCAGGGAATGTATTTCTAACTCTAGTGCTTAGCAGAGTGCCTGGCATAGAGCAGCCACTTAATAAATGTTTCCTGGTTGATTGATTCGATCAACAGCCATTTTCATTGCAGCTAGTTACTACATCTCTGATGGCTGCTATTCCTGCCACCATTAAGTTCCTACTGATTATGGAATTTCTACCTCTGGAGGTCACTCAAAAAAAAAAAGTGCCTGAGCACTTCCATATTGAAATACTAATTCACCTAAGAATAGAAAAAAATAATCTCAAAGAAGTCCCAAGTTATTATGATTGGGTCAATCCTTTTTGTTGCATCCTCAGCTCTGGCTCCACAATCTCTAAATCCCCAGTTCTTATGGTTCTGAAACTAGTGGGAAAAAGTTTTTGTCATCATCAGTTCTTATGATTCTGAAACCAATGGGAAAAGTTTTTTGTCATCACGCAGTACCAGTCCTTAAGTATATATGTCTGGAAATGGGCTCCCCTCAAATTTCCAGAAGGTATCTTGAACTAGAAACAAGCAGGGAACAATTATGAAATCTTCAAGACCATTCCCTCATAAACCAGACCAAGTTCATTACACTCTTTCTCCTGTTAAATATTTGCTATCCTGTGCAAATCAGCAGGGGTGTATTTTGAACCCATATGCCCATTCCAAAAACTGGATCCCTGTTGTCAATCAATCAACAATTATTTATTCAATATTAACTATATGCCAAGTATTGTGCTAGGAGATACTAGCACAAAGAATGGAATCCGCAATGTTTGACTTCTAATGGGGGAGACAACAAGTACATATAAAAATATATAAACATAAATGTAACATTGATAAATACATATAGGTATACACACAATATATATATATGTAATATATATATTGCATTTTCAAATCTCTTATCAAGTGTTGTAGATACTAGCTCTGAAGTCAAGAGAATCTGAATTCAAATTCAAACTCAAGCACTTAACAGTGACTGTGACTCTGAGCAAGTCCCTTAACCCCAATTGCCACCAAAAAAAAAAAAATCCATAACACAGATTACAGATAGAAATCACAGTTACTTCCATAAACAGAGTTTTGCATGTTTAACAAAAAACTTTTTTTTTGTTTGTTAAAAATGAAGTGACCAGTAGACATCTATTAGCTTTACAATAAGGGATTTATTAGGAAGTTAAAGCAAGAACAATTAGTAGAAAATATTTCCTCCAAACTCAGGTGTATTCTCCCCTGCACATATAATATCTCTGGGAGAATTAGGCCTAAATATCAAGTACAATAATAATGATACACACACATAGAGAACACATGTGTTACACATGTGACAAACACTCCTGACTCCTGGCCTCAGAAGACTTTTTTTTTTCCTTCTTGGAGTTGTCATGAATTTTATTGTGAGTTATGAAGGTGGTGGTGGATAAGATACACTCCCCTGTTCAGCTGGAATGTATCTTCAAAGGATCTCTGCAGCAAACTTCATGAGAGCCCTACAGAAGAATAAAAGACATCAAGGCCCTATAATTCCAGTGTTGTGAGTTGTCTTGGCCAAATGAATTTTCTATATATGGTCCTTGTTATCAATATATTTTACATTCATACCCACTCTTTCTCTTGAATACTCTGTGTCTGTTTGTGGAAGATTTGGGAGAAAATGCTTTATAACAAAAGTTCTTGCTAGACCATTTGAGCAAAGACCTTACTAAAAAACTGAGTCTAGTAACTGATCATTAAGAGAAAACACAATGGAAGCTCATGAACAACACTATTAGAAGGATATTTACTCACAGGACTGTTCCTAGAACTCTGAGAGTAGTAGCAGTCACCCTTTGGAGACCCATCTGCCAGTACCAGTGTGAGTTAAGTTAGCAAAGTAAGCCTAGAGGAAGGTGTTCCATGTAAATAAGGAAAATAATATTTGTTTTACCTACTTCACAAGATTACTTCAAAGAGCAAATGAAATAATATATAAGGAAAGTCTTTCAAACCTTAGGAGAACATCATTATTATCATAACAATTATGATGAAAACAACAGTTATTTCAGCAGTTCCTTTTCCCTTCTTTTAGGATCTTTGTCTTCACTAGGTCCCCTACAAACCATTTTAAAAAGGAAAGTTCAGTCTACATAGGGATCTACATAGAGATAGTTTCATTCCAGGTTCAAACCCTGTGTGATGCTCAATAGTTGTGGGACAGTGGGCAAGTCACTTTATCTCTCTGAACTTAAATAAATTCAGCCATAAAATTGGGATGCTAAGTCTTGCTTTACCAACTTAACATTTGGGTGAAGAAAGTTTCTCTTCCAAATAATTAAGAAGATACATCATCTAGATATTCAGGACTGCTGCCTTCCAAAGTACCCTATCCATCAGATGATCCAGCAGTCTTGTGTGAAGTCAGTACTAGAGAGCAATATTTTGTCAACAAAATTGTCAGAAATTCTCTCAATCCTATTTTAGCCATAGTTTTAGCTTCCTTTTTTCTTTTTTTTTAATTTTTTCATTTTATTTTTAATTTATGTAATAAAACAAGTGTTTCCATAATATAGTATAATAAAAAAGATGATTGCACATGAAACTGCAAATCCATTATGTATAACTTGCCATTCCCTTTAAATATGTAATTAAGTTATAGTATAATTTTTTTCTTCCTTCTCTATCCTAGAGCTGGCTTCCATTAAACACAAATTATAGATATACATACACACATAGCTATACATATGTATATGTGTACATGTGTGTATCTATATAAAAATGTATATATTATGTGTGTATATATGTATATGCAAAATCATTCTATTTATTAATTCTTTCTCTGGATTCAGATAGCATCTTCCTTCATATGTCCTTTCTGGTTGATTTGATTTTTTAAAAAGTCAAAATGACTTATTCACTCACAGTTGTTCTTAAAACAATATTGCTGTTAAGAATTAAATTAACTTCCTTTTTTTCCCTAAGAGCTATAGCTTTCCCACCCTTTTCTTTGTGTCCTCACCCAGTCTCTAGAAATGCTCTGAGCTGTGACATTCTCAAGAAGTTTAGGAGAAAGAAGACCCTAGGGTGATAGATTTAGAGCTGAAAAGACCTTAGAAACCAACTAATCCAACCCCCTCATTTTACAAATGAAAAAAACGAAACGTTATGAATGAATCAATGAATGAATTTATAATTGAACTAAAAAACTAAGCTGCAAGGTTAGATGAATTGTCCCAAGATCACACAGATGACCTTGTGACAGAGGAAGAACTTGAACCTAGCATCTCTAATTCCATATCCCGCACTCTGATGGATCCAAGGGAAAGAGAAAGAGCTGGGTAATTTACACACTGGTCAGAATGACAATTCAAGGAAATCATGAATTCATTGGGACTGAGAGATAGTTGTACTTTTATACAGCAAAAGCTATAGACTACATAGGCATAGGAAGTCACTAGTAGATTGATTCCCCCCATCTATGCCATGGATTATGCATCCAATTGTTTCTATTTTAGGGTCTCAACTGTATATAGAATCCTATGTGTATGATTTTCAGTTTCTATTAGATAAAATATAAATTCCTTACTTTGGCATCCAAAACTTTCCACATTTTATCTCTTATCTATGACTTATCTTATTGTCACTCTATATTGCTTCAACCATTCTACATTACAGAAAAGATAGACCAGAGAAGATAGAAGTCTCATCCATATATCTACATATACATATATAAGCATAAATGTATGTATGTATATATATGTATGTGCACATACACATACAGAGAGGAAGAGAGAGGAGAGGAGAGATAGAGATAGAGACATACAGAGAGAAACTGCCTCTAGGACTGCTTCCCGAATTCCATTCTCACTAGCATGTTGAATTCCCAGAGGAATGCTCATTTCTTCTCCTCTGAGAATTCCATGGGTAACCCTGAGGGGCTCTAGTATCCTCACTGATGTGTCCCCCTTAACTATCAGCCAGTTGATATCAATTGCTTTTACAAAAGGGATTTCTTGAGAAGATATAATAAAAAAAGTACAAAACCTTTCCTTCAAGCAATAGGGGTAGTTTCTTTTTGTGCACTTAAGGCTCCTTGGGAGAATAGGCTCCAATATAAAGAAAAATGCAAGGTGGGCACATGTGTGAATAATATGTATACAAAGAACTACCTCTTGGTACTTGTCCCTAGAATACCTTTTTCCTTTCATTAAATCCTCCATTAGAAAAATCAATCTGCTCCTGAGATGGATCAAACAGGTTATTCAACTGCTTGTTGGGCTGGGCTGGTCCATTCCCCTAAGTATTCATAAGGTCATTGCCTAAACACACTTAACTCAGAGTAATCTAATAAATATCAGTGAAGAATAAACACAAAAAAAAAAAAAAGAAAGAAAGAAAGAATAATCATAAAAATACAGAGGTGACATGTGCTCATGGCCATCACTGACTACCTATGAAGATATTGGACAGCCACCCTCCCAACTCCACCTGACTTAGCTCTAAGTAGTCCTGCCTCTTTGTAGTTGCCCAGAACAAAAAGAAAGAGATAGACCTGTCATCCCTTTTGCATGCACACTGGCTTCTTGCAGCTGGGCAACCAAGCAGAAGACTTTGTTATCACAAAGTTCCCTCCCTGAGTCACTCATGGCTAGAAACCAGATCCCTAAAGTTTCTATATGGCAGCATTAAAAATCAGGGAATATATCTCTTCATGCTTCAGGGATTATCCCTCACAAGCCTATCCATCCATGATACATATGATACATATACATAGTAAGTACAAACTATTAAGAGAGGGAAAGAGGAGGTGATGAAACAAGGAGGTTCAGAAAAGGCTTGATATGGGAGATGGGCAGCAACACTGGACTTGGAGTCAGGAAAACTCATCTTCCTGAGTTCAAATCTGAGCAAGTCATTTAATCCTTTTTCCCTCAGTTCTTTCTCTGTAAAATGAGTTTGAGAAGAAAATGGAAAATCAGTCTAGTATCTTTGCTTTTTTTTTTTAAGCTGTTTATTTTTAAAACATATGCATGGATAGTTTTCAACAATCACCTTTGCAAAACCTTGTTTTCCAATTTTTTTTCCTTCCCTTTCCCCTCCCCCCTCCCCTAGACAGCGAATAACTCAATATGTTTTACTTATGCAATTCTTCTATACATATTTCCATAATTATCATGCTACACAAGAAAAATCAGATCAAAAAAGGAAAAAATGAGAAAAAACAAAATGCAAACAACAATAAAAAGGTGAAAATACTATGTTATGATCCACATTCAGTCTCTACATCCCTCTTTCTTAATGCAGATGGCTCTCTCCATCACAAATCTGAATCATTTTGCTGTTGAAAAGAGCCATATCCATTAGAATTGTTCATCATATAATCTTGCTGTTGCTATATCATGTTCTCCTGATTTTGTTCATTTCCTTTAGCATCAGTTCATATATGTCTCTCCAAGTCTCTCTGAAATCATCCTGCTAATCATTTCTTATAAAACAATGACATTCCATAACATTCATGTACCATAGCTTACTCAGCCGTTCTCCAACTGATGGGCATCCACTCAGTTTCCAGTTTCTGGCCCAAAAAGGGCTGCCACAAATAGTTTTGCACATGAGGGTCCCTTTGCCTCCTTTAAGATTTCTTTTGGATACAGGCCCAACAGAGATACTGCTGGGCCAAAGGGTAGGCACAGTTTGATAGCTCTTTAGGCCTAATTCCAAATTGCTCTCCATAACGGTTGGATCCGTTCACAATTCCACCAACAATGTATCAGTGTCCCAGTTTTCCCACATCCCCTCCAATATTCATCATTATCTTTTCCTGTCTTTTTAGCTAGTCTGAGAGGTGTGATGTTACCTCAGAGTAGTCTTAATTTGCATTTCAAATTCTGTTCAATAATAATTTAGAGAATTTTTTCATATGAATATAAATGGTTTTAATTTTTTCCCAATATCTTTGCCAAGAAAAATGATTGAAAAACATCTTTACAGGAGACTGTGCTTGGACTGCACCTTGAAGGAAGCTAGTAATTCCAAGAGGCATAAGTCAGGAAGGAGAATCCTGCAGATGCAGCATGCAGATTTGCTTCTGTATTATCATGCTCTCCACCAAATTTTTAATTTCTTGAGGGCAGAGTACTGCACTACTTTCATTTTCGAAACCCAATTCTAAGAACAGTGCTTTATACATAATAAATGCCTAACAAAAAGTTACTTAATTTAATTGGATAGCATATAGACCCTGCCTTCAGGGAGTTTACAATCCACAATTTAATGTGTCTACATTGACAGCACTAAGAATAGCTTTAACGTTGGAGTTCTTTTTTCAGACTCATATAGTTATTCCTGACTTCTCATTTTCACTATGACTATACCTGCAGCTCCCAGACCTAGCTGGATGTGGTTCATAGCTCCAGAACTCTAGATGACCTTGGCTTCCAGAAATGTCATTTCCTTCCATCTTCAAACACCATCGATTGGACTTCAGAAGCTCCTTGAGGGACTAATCTGGCTCATCAGCTTTGGAAACAATTCAGAACGATTTTGGTTTTCCTACAGTGTTTGGCTCCAAGCCATCCTTCCTTCAGACTGTTCAGGATGCAGGAGTGAAAGACCTTCAGAGAATACCTAGACATTTTAATTTAAAACCACATGTTTGAACCAGCAAATTTAAATAATTCTTTAAGTTTTTTTTAAATCTCATTTCTTAATTAACTAGTCATTCCTTCTTCTCTTGTTCACTGCCATCAGATCTGGTAGTCATATAGACTACCCACATTTTTCTACCCAAAGAGAAAAAGTAAGAGCATGGAGTGGGACATGGGGGGAAGAGATCATCATAAAGAAAAGGAGGAAACTAATTTTCAGATCAATAGAAGAAAGAGTAGCTTAATTATTGGAGCTATCTAGCAATGAAAGTGAATGTTTTGCAAGATAGTGACCCCAGCCCAGAAGTTTTAAATTAAGATTTGAATAGCCACCTGTCAGGATGCTAGTAAGGAAATTCCTGAATACAAAGGGATGTTGGAGTAACTGATCTCTGCTTCTGTTCCTCTGCATCAGTTTTTGGGTAGCTCAGAGGAAATTGTGAACAAGACAAAAAGGTAAAAATTGATTGAGCAGACAAAGACAAGAAGATGCTGGAGAGGGAAAGATAAAGGAAAGTGAAAAGAAACCTAGACTAGAGAATTAAAGCAAAAAAAAAAAAAAAAGTGACTAGGAAGTGGGAAGGAAACATCTGGGGCAGAGACACAGAAATAGGGATTTAGAGCTAGACAGGTCTTTGAAGATTAATCAGACCAACTCTTGCATTTTGAAAAGCAAGAAAATAAAACTCAGAGATTAAATAGTTTGCCCAAGGTCACACAGGTGATAATTTACTAGGATGGGATTTGAACTCAAACAGCCTGCTTCTATTGTAGAATTAGCCCTGAGGGACCTCACATTCTAGGTTCTATTTAGAATAAGTACTCTCTCTGATTACAAATATGCTAATTATGCCTTTACTGAGAATCAAAGAATGCAGAAATCAAAGATATATGATAAAAAAAAAATCAGACTCAAGAGCAGTTTCAGTCAGATGGTCTCCCTGTGTTCCACAGAGGCTCATTTTGCAAACAGTAGCAGTCTGTTGGTAGGAGTCTCATAAGGTCAAAGTAGCAATAGCTGCCCTTCTTAGGACCAACAAGTGTCTAGGATCTCCCTCACCTCTGCCTTGGTTTCCTCCTTTGTAAAATGAAGACAATAGTAGCATCTACCTCCCAGGATTGTTGTGAAGATAATATTTGGATTTTGATATAATATTTGTAAATTGCTTAGCAAACTTGTGAAATACATAAACATTAGCTATTACTTATTAATTATTATTTTTACTAGTAATAAGGATAAGCATTCAGTGAATTGAGCAGAATCCTTAACTGTTTTCTGTCCTCATCTCCCTTTGCTTTCCTTGCCCAAATCAAGCAACCAAAACAAACTGCTGAGGAAGAAAGAAAAATCCTAGCCAATTAAGTAAAAGGGACCCGGGAAAGAAACGCTGATTCTCCAGCCCTCCTTAAAGGGGCTGTACCTTGTGATCTTAGACACTGCCTTCATTCAGTCTACCCCCTTGCTGACAACCAAATCTGCAGCCAACACACCCAAAAAGAAGTAGGAGAATCAGCAAGATTAATTGATGTGCGAAAAGCTCAATCTAAAATAAATAAATAAATAAATAATAAAAAATTAAAAAACTACCTGAGGGGTACCAATGCCTTAAAAAAGAAAATGGCAAGAACAATGCCAGCTAACTACCATTTACTTCTCCATCTGAGCACAGTATTTTATCACATCATCATTTGCATTTCATGCTAGGTCTTTCTATTATCATCAGAACTATTCCCTGAGCTAAGAGAAATAAACACGAATTCACAACTTAAGCAAAGGAAATTCAGCAAGCAAGTCCCCAAACTGAGAGGAAGAAACACAATGAAACTGAGGTGAATTTGATTCCCAAGAACTTGTAAATTTCCACATACTCTATCCAATTCACTGTCTTTTTCTAATAATAATGAGGCGAGTTGTTTTTATTTTTAAGGGAGGTGGAGAGGGAAGATATTGCTTCATGTGTCCACACCTCACTTGAGTCTGTCTGGGAGAGAATTTTTAAACTAATCACAAATGTACCATCTCAGATTGTTCCCAGGAGAAAGCTCACGATCTGTTCTTCTTTAGTTCATATAAATAGAAATCCAGGCTTCCTTCGATTTTTCTCTCTGTGCTTTTTCACTAGCTTCTTTCTTCCCTCCTTCTCCCACTGAAGAAAATGTTTCCATTCAATTCTGCTCTGTGCTGGGTTAATATCTTCTAATAAAATCAGAATGGATGGAGACTTTCCTTTGTTATATTTTCCAATCAAATCAAGAAAACAAGAGATGATGATGCCAGAGGGAAGGGCCTGCTGAGGTACCAGTAGGTAGAGTAATGGGTTTTACATAGCTGGTAGCTCCCACACTGATTATGCTCGAGTTACTG
Source organism: Antechinus flavipes (assembly GCF_016432865.1). Taxonomy (NCBI): domain Eukaryota; kingdom Metazoa; phylum Chordata; class Mammalia; order Dasyuromorphia; family Dasyuridae; genus Antechinus; species Antechinus flavipes. The sequence goes on along the minus strand of NC_067399.1, from coordinate 399,778,296 downwards.
TCACTGATTATATTATCTCTCTTTTTTCTCTCTTCCTGTAATGCCCTCCAGACTGCAGATCTTGGGACAATGGAATACTTTTCAACATCAGAAGTACTCACAGAGAATTAGGGCCTTGTGCTTGGGTGGAAAAACAATATTATACATGTTGTTAAATGCCTTTTGATTTCCAAAACACTACTATCTTCACCCTTACCTTTAGTTTAAAATGCAGTGTTTCCTAAGATTTTTGTTGTTCAGTCATTTTAGTCATGCCTGACTCTTTGAGACCTTACTTGGAGCTTTCTTGGCAAAGAGATTGGGGTAGTTTTCTTCTCCAATTCATTTTACAGATGAAGAAACTGAGACAAACAGGGTGAAGTGACTTACCTAGAGTCTTATTCTTTTTTATCAATTTGTCTCCTCATAGTGGTATTAAAACACAAACAAACAAAAAATCCATCAAGCTCCCTCTCAGTGACTCAGGTATGGATTGGATATTACCCTCTCCCAAAAAAAAATAATTTATGCACCAACAGTGAGTTAAGCATCCCAGAAAGACATAACCTCTTGCCTCTAGGTAGAGTCTCAGTGTTGGAGGGATCCTCAAAGAAAAATACAGGGAAGATGTTTATTCTTTAATCATATGAGAGATTATGTTGGAGCAGCCAACTTTTTGAGACACAGAGAAATAGAAACACGTTTCCAATCCTAAAAAGTACCCTCATATTCCTTTATTTTTATAAACTCAGAGCATGGCCTTCCTGATCCCCTTTTCCAATTGGTATACTACCAAACAATTCTCCACTACGGAACAAGAGTGCCAGGCCACAGCTTCATGCCGCCTGTCCCCAAGAACATATTTTCTGAATATTGGGTTACTTGGTTTTAGATTTTTTTTTGTTTGTTTGTTTATTACCGCTTATAAGGAAACAAACTGTTTAAAAAATAAATGAAGGTCAAGTTACAATACCATAAAAATCTCAGAAACCCAAGTTTATTATAGAGCCGGAAGGGACATTGAAGGTCATATATATAACTCCTATTTTAGAGATGGGCAAAATGAAGCTTGTCCAAAGTCACATGGATGGTATTCCAAAGAACCTGGATTTGAACTCAGGTTTTCTGACTCTAGTGCCCTTTCCTTTGTAGCTAGACCAGAGCAATACTGAAACATGTGTTTCTATTTCTCTGTATCTCCAAAAGTTGGCTGCTCCAACATAATCTCTCATACCATTAAAGAATAAACATCTTCCCTAAATTTCTCTTTGAGGATCCCTCCAACACTGAGACTCTATCTGGAGACAAGAGGTTATGTCTTTCTGGGATGTGTAACTCATTGTTGGTGCTTAGGGGTACTGCCCTGTTTCAGGGAAAGCCGTGTTCTCACTAGAAGCCCCCTTTCAATTACTGGGGTACCCCATAATATTTCTGGGGACATAGAACAGTAAAAGGCATTATGGGAAGGGAACAGGGAGCTAGCCTCAAAGCCAAAAAACTCAAGCAAGAATTCATCTCTGACACATAAGCTGTGACCCAAGCAAGTCACTTAACCTCTCAATGTTGTAGGTGGCTAAGATTACAAATTGAAGAAAAGGGGCCAATTTGAACTGGTAGAGGGCATTTCCTCAGCTAGAAACTACCTCTCCTAATGAAATCACAATTCCTATGCCTGTCCCTATATTAGTACAATATTATCCTACCTGGATCTATAACACACATTTATCTGGGAAGCAACAATATGCACTCCCAGGACATATTCCTCTTTATTAGCTTTATATTAGTGTCCTAATCAGTCATCCTCTACCACCAGGCTCTCCCTAATCTTCTCCAATCCATTCTATATATATTGTCCATATGATCTTCCTAATAGCTTTTCTAATTATTTCATTGTTCTGCTTAAAAAATAGCAGGAGTTCTCTATCATAAATATGAAGGAGAAAATCCAAACTTCTGATTTGGTATTCAAGATTTTCTACAGCCTAGACCTGTACCAGTCTTTCAGTCTACAGACATGTACCAGTCTTTTAGTTTATAGACCTGGACCAGTTTTTCATTCCTTTTTATATCCCCTACTGGAATGAAGTTTATCTTTTTTAATACCAGCTTTCTATTGGTATGGCTATTTGACATCCAGCTATGGAAGACAAGAGGGTCCAAAGAATTTAAAATTATCATACACAGCATCATGGAAAAGCACACAATAGATATGAAGAGATTGTAGCTTATAACCAACATAAAATTTCAAAGAACAGAAAAAAATCACAAAATGTCAAATGATAAAGATATCACATGCTACAAAAAGAAAATTGTCTAGTCATGGGGCAAAAGATGAGTCTAGCTCTGGTGCTTCATCCTCATGATGTCAGAAAAAAAAATCAGGGGAGGAGGAGAAGAAAAAAATTTACATAACTTTGTTGCATATTTAAAATAAATGGCAATTTCTACATGTTAGATTTGTTGTTTCATGTACAATCATTTTTGTTATGCTAGGTTGTAAAAATGCTTGTTTTATACCATAAATTACAATTTTTTTAAAGTAAGAAATCAGAGAAGGACTCTAGCACATTGAGAAAGAAGAAAACTTCCAAATCAAAATCAAGGATCCATTTGGATATTTAAGAATCTCCTTTATCACTTAGCACAGATCTCTGTACATATAAGTAGGAACTACAAATTTTTTAAAATTGTATTTATTGACCAATGTCCCTTCAGCTCCTATTCTATGGTAAGTCAGAGTTCTGTGGGAAAGATACAGTATTTCATTATCAAAGTGAGTTCTATGTGAATTCTTTATTAAAAGAAAAAAAGAAATTTGAGCCCATTGATTAAAGAATGACTGAAAATTTGTCATTCATTAAGTGAAATAATACTGCATCATAAGAAATGACAAATAGGAGGAATTCAGAAAGTTTGGGGAAATTTTGCATGAACTGAAACTAACAAAACCAGAACAATTACATGACAATTATAAAACATAGAAAAACAACAATGAAAGACTTCAGAATTTTGATCAGTTCAGAACATTGACCAATGGTTAAGTTCACAGGGATAATAATTAATTATGCCTCTTGACAGAGAGGTGGTGGACAAGTTCAAAATAAAATATACTCTGTCAGACGTGGTCAGTATGCTTATTTATTTTGCTTACCTGCATGTCTTTATTACAACAGAGAGTTCTTGGGAGAGTGGGAAGGGGAGAAGGGAAAGGAGGGGGAAAGGGAGGAAGAAAAGAGGGAAGAAGAAGGGAAAGAAAGAAAGAAAAAAGAAGGAATGAACAAAAGAAGGAAAGAAGGAAGGAAAGAAGGAAGGAAGGAAGGAAGGAAGGAAGGAAGGAAGGAAGGAAGGAAGGAAGGAAGGAAGGAAGGAAGGAAGGAAGGAAGGAAGGAAGGAAGGAAGGCGAAAAGGAAAGTGGGAGAAAGAGAGGAAAGTGAAAAAGAAGGAGGAGAAGAAGGAGGAAGAATAAGCATAAAAATTCAGACTGAATTACACACTGGACCTGCTACTAACTCACTGTGTAATCTTAGACTAGTCACATGTCTTTGAGCCTCAGTTTTCTTATCTGAAATAAAGATATCCTATTATAGCGTCTGAGGTCCCTTCCAACTCTAAAAATCCTATGATCCTATGAATTTGATGGTCATCTAATTATAACCACTGGTTTCCCATCATCTTTCAGCTCCCACAGCCATGAACAGGCTTGTTTGAAAATAGAGATGATTAAATATAATCTTTCTCCACTTTTACATGATGAATGTAACAGGCTAATCTTTTTGTGAGAGCATCATCAATATCCCCCAGGCCTGTGCAGGGTATGAAGAGAATGTTATTGCTGCAGTGCTCTATTAAATTATTCTTGGAGAAATTACAGGTAGTCAATGAATAATTCAAAGCAAAGAATACAATAACATCTAATAAACTCTGTATATAGTGCTGAACTTTGACATGGTTACAGTGATGTAGATTATCAAGTTGCACGTTCACACAAAATTAGAATTCAGTGCCATGAGATTATGGGATGATCAACATTTCATAAGAAACTCATTTGAAAAAGCCAATGGCATTAATTTACTAATTGGGAACTAGGGAAGAGAAGCCTCTTATTGAAAACACAAGTAGAGGTCTCTCTTCTCATTTCATATTCCTTGATTCTCTCAACTTTCTAAAAAGTTGAATAAAAAGATGGCCAGACTCTTTTCATACTGGCAAGAAACTGGAAACTGAGTGGATGACTATTAGTTGGAGAATGGTTGAAAAAAATTATGGTATATGAATGTTATGGAATATTATAGTTCTACAAGAAATGACCAGCAGGAGGATTTCAGAAAGGCCTGGAGAGAGTTACATGAACTGATGCTAAGTGAAATGAGCAGAACCAGGAGATCATTGTACACAGGAAGAGTAAGGTTATGGGATGAGCAATTCTAATGGATGTGGTTTTCTTCAACAATGAGATAATTCAGAACAGTTCCAGTGACCTTGTGAGGAAGAGAGCCACCTACACCCAGAGAGATGACTGTGGGGACCAAGTGTGGATCAACATAGCATTTTAACATTTTGTTGTTTGCTAGCACCCAAACTGAATATTGACACAAGCTAAGGATTCTACAAGATGGGGGTGATGAAGCAAATGTCTTCCATTCATGGGGATTGGAACAAATCTCTGCAAAGTCTGGGAAATGGGAAATGAAATACTAAGGAAAAAGTAACCAGTAAGCCACAAGAGAAAGCTCAGCTGACAAGGGGAAGACTAGATGTGGAAAGTAATTCAATGCAAAAACAAAAATATTGATTAAATATATATAAACATATATGTATACACCCACATATATACACATACATTTTCCATAATCACATGCATACACACATATATAGATATAGATATAGATACAAACATACATCCAAACTAATATTTGGAGTCCAAAAGAAAAGCTGACCCAACCTCTGAAATTAAATGTCTCCGAGAGAGCAGACTTTATAACCTGAGGACATTGAAATCTACAGTAAAGAAAAATCTTAGGTCAGACATCCAGCACACCAGAAATATTCTCATATGAAAGTCAGCAAGTGAAATCTAAATAACGAATTCTTAGGATACTGCTTGGAGGCAGAGCCTGGGTTAGAATGCTGCCTCTGAGCCTCAGTTTCTTAACCGTCAAAATAAAGGGATGAAACAAAGGTGATCTTCTAGCTCTAGATCTTTGGAATGATTATAAGTTATTTCTATAGCAATTTAAGTTTACAAAGTGCTTTCTTCACAACAACCACAAGAGGTAAGTAGTAAAATCATGATAATTCTTACCATCCCCATTTTACAGATGAAAGAACTGAGGCAAATCAAGTGACTTACCTAGGATCGCACAGCTAATAAGTATAATGTAATAATAAGTTAATAAGGTCACTTCAACAACTATCTGTTGGGCATCTCCACCTAGATGCTCCCTAAGCATCTCAAACTCAAAATGTCCAAAAGAGAATTCATCTTCTTCTGCCCCTGCTCCAGACATTCTATTCTGTTGAGGCAATATGAAGCTTGTAGTTGCCAGATCCACAAATCATTTTTGACTCTTCTTTTTCCTTACCTCACAAACATAGGTCTGCCTAAAAGACTATTTTACAAAGAATTCATACAAGGTAAATGATGACATAAAAATCAAAAAAAAACTGATACAAGGATACTCTCAATGAAACTGGAGAAGTTTGGAATCAGTTGCATGACATGGGAAGCACTGGCAAAGGATCAAGGCAATCTGTTTTATGAGAACAGCAAAAGTACAATAGCTCAAAAGAAACACAAGATGCTCAAATGTAAAGACATCCCCACTCCAAATGTTCATGTAGTTTATATGTGCCTAACCTGTGGTAGGGCACTCCAAGTTCTTATTGGTCTAATCAGCCATGTTGGACACATTGGACCTTTACTCCAACATAGTGGTGCCCTTTTGGTCCTCTTCAAGAATGAAGGATCACAGCCAAACATTGGTTGCTGTCTCATCAGAAACTCTCATTCATCTCCTCTTCATTCCATTGATCACCACTCTAAACCAGACCTTCACGGTCTCTTTCTGAGAATCCTGACATGGCTTTCTGCCTCCTACTTCCAGTCTTTTTCTTATTCCATCCATCCTCCATCCATCTAGCTGGTGAAATCACTCCCTGAAGTATAAGTAAGAATATATCACTTTCTTAAAGAATCTTTGGTGACTTCTTCCTGCCTGTAGTCCAAAACAAGCCTTTAGATTGGTCTTTGAAACCTTTCAAAGGAAACAGCTGGTAAGTACAATGGATAGAGAGCTGAGACCAGACTAAGAAAGACTTGAATTCAGATCTGTCTTCAGGCATTTATTAGCTGTGTGAGCCTGCTCAAATCACTTCACAACTGTCTGTCTTTGTTTCCTCAGCTGTAAAAATGGGAATAAAATAGCACCTACCTCCCAAAGTTTTTGTAAAGATCAAACGAAGTAATATTTTTGTAAAGCATCAGGCACATAGCAGACACTTAATAAAGGCTTATCCTTTCCCCTTTTCTTGTCAGAGTTATTTCACATTGGTCCCCTTCTCATACACATACATGATCTTCCAAGCAAACAAGCCTGCTTGTGGTTCTTTAAATTTATCTTTTTGGAGTAAATAGGTGGTGCAGTAGATAGAGCATCAGCACTGAAGTCAGGAGAACCTGAGTTCAAATCTAACTACTAATACTTCCTAGATGTGTGACTCTGAGCAAGTCACTTCCCCCCCCAATTGCCTCAGCAAAAAAAAAAAAAAAAAAAATTATCTTTTCTCTCTCTATTTCCCTGACTTCCTTCATCATTTTCACCCCTTATAATCCTTAGCATTCTTTAATATTCAGTTCAAGTGCTAAATCCCATAAGAAGCCTTTCCTGATATCCCACTTATACATGCTGTCTCCTTAGTGAAATCATCTTAAATTTCCTTACCTGTGTATTTTGTATCCTCAGAAGCATCAATAAATCAAATAATCAAGCATTTATTAAACCCTTGCAAGGCATTAGATTTGAAGATAAGAAGACGAGTTCAAATCCAGTCTCAGACCTTTACTAGCCATGTGGTCCTGAGCAAATCACTCAAACTCTGTTTTCTCAATTGTAAAATGGGGATAATAATACTACCTGCTACACAATGTTATTATGAGAATCAAATGAAATAATATTTGTAAAAATGCTTAGCTAGCTGATGAGTCAATTGTTAAATTTTCAGTGTAAACATTTAAAGGTATGAAATGAGAACTAATTTATCATTGTGCTGATTGCCTAGACTTAAAAAAAAATTTTATTGGGCAGCTAGGTAATGCAGTTGATAGAACATCAGCCTTGTATTCAGGAGGAGCTGAGTTCAAATCTGATCTCAGATGCTTAACACTTCCTAATTGTGTGATCCTGGGCAAGTCACTTAATCCCAATTGCCTCAGCAAAATACACACATACACACACACACACACACACACACACACACACACACACATCATGGCGGTAATATTAACAATGCAAATCAGATCTTAAAATGTGTCCTGCATACATTTTTTATCTTCTCCATTTCCTGATTTTTTTCCTACAAATTCAATTATTAAACATTTACCAGCATACCACTTAGCAAATATCTTCTTTGAGACTTTTACTGAACCAAGATGTTACATTTCAGAAAAGGGAGGCATTGGGATCACTTCTCAGGTATCAAGAGCCCTAAATCTCCAAATGTTCTTAGCTCACTCCTGACTTCCAGCTATCAAACCCTATCAGCCTCCCTCCAAAACCTTTTTCATGTTTGTTTTCTCCCCCCTACCCTCATAACACAGCTCAAGTTCAAATTCTAAGCATCCTTTACTTGGACTATGCAGTAACTTTCTTTTTTTTTAATATACATTTTTAATGAGAGAAAAATCAAAGCAAAAGAAAAAAACCATGGGAGAGTAAAAAAAAACAGAAAAAAGAAGTGAACATAGCATGATTTAATTCAGTCTCCATAATTCTTTTTCTGGATGCAGATGGCTTTTTCTGTAGAAAATCTATTGGATTTGCTTGTTTCACTGAACCACTGAAAAAAACCAAGTTTTTCATATCTGATCACCACATTTTTGCTGTTATTGTGTACAATATATTCTTGGTTCTGCTTGTTTTACTCAGCATCAGTTTATGTAAATCTTTCCAAGACTTTCTCAAATCAGTTTGTTCATCATTTTAATAGAACAATAATATTCCATTATCTTCATATACCACAACTTATTTGGCCAGTCCCCAACTGATGGGAATTTTCCAATTCTTTGTTACCACAAAAAGAGTTGCTACAAACATTTTTGCACATGTGGGTCCTTTTCCCTCCTTTATAAAAAATGCGTTTTTAAATAAGGAACTGAAGCAAACAGAGTTAAGGGACTTGTTCAGGGTCAAACAGCTACTAGGTGTCTAAGGCCAGAACTGAATTCAGAAAGATGAGTCTTCCTGATTTCAAGCCCAGCATTCTATGCACTATGGTACCACTTAGTGCAGTAACTTTCTAACAAATTTCCCTGTCCAGTCTTTCTCTCCTCTCATTCATCCTGCACAAGATGCTTAAATAAAATTCATCATCTGCTCTGAAAACTTCAGAGACTGCCCTGTGTCTACAATCATAGAGTTTAATATTTCAGGTCCTTCACTTTTTAATCCATTTTATCTGCTCAGATTTATTATGCCCCATTACATGAGTTTTTATATCAGGAGGTTTAACTCGCCTTCCCCAACTTGTGTTCATCTTGTCAAGGCCTTCCTAATTTTTCTCCTCGCTTCCTAATATATCCTCCCTACTACTTCCTGATATATCCTCTGCCTGCTTCTCTGCCTGTCCCAATCTTGTGCATTTCTAAAGTCCCCTGGCCTTCCTTACCCCATCAATCTTCAGGAAGGTCTCCTTTTGTGGTATATGATTATGATAGAACACTATTGTGCTTTGAAAAATGATGAGCTTGACAATCTTAGAAAAACATGAATAAATAAAGAGCTAAATAAGCAGAACCAAAAGGACACTGTATACAGTAATAACAGCATTGTTTTAAAAACAATTTTGAGTGTTTAAATCATTTTAACTAGTATATATACCCAAATTATTTCTGCATTAAGAGAAAGACATAATAAATAGAAGTATGTATAGAATGATTTTTACATATATGTATATATATGCATATTTGTGTTAAATGGTAGCCATCTCTGGGGAAGGAGGAGGGAAGAAAAAAGGGGAAAAAAAGAAATTTACATAATTTTATTATATATTTAAAAGGAATAGCAAATTGTACACAATAGATTTGCAATTTCATATGCAATCATCTTTTTTATTATACTATTATGGAAATATTTACTTCACTCAATAATTCAAAAATAAATAAAAATTTTAAAAATAAAATTAATAGTTTCTTGTTAATTTAAACTTTTCTTGACTCCATGTCCTGTCTCCCCCTCCAGCCCAAGAGCTCTGTAAAGGCAGGAGCTATGTCTTGGACTTCTGCTATTTCCCCTAAGGGCAGACTAGCACAGAGCTGGGCACAAAGCCAACTCTTCAAAACATTTGCCAATATCCATAATTTTTAACTTCCTATCTAAGAAGCATTTGTGGCTGAGCCCTGGAGAAATGTTTTTCAAAGCTTTGTCTAGCTCATCCAACTCAGCTCTCACCTTTTCCAAGAGCAATCACTCCTTTATTTGACATTTTCAAAATAAGGGTTCCCAATTATTGTGGCCTCAGGTCTGACCTTTATCTGTTGTTGGGGATGAGAAAGAACCTGTCATTGAGAAATAACCTGTGTCTCCCTAATTCATTTGTTCCAGGGACCACAAGCACTCTCAGTCAGATGTGCCAGAATCCTAGCAAGTCCAGTGTCAAGGAACAAAAGGATGAAGAGGGAGAGAAGACTCCAGGAAGAAAAATGGGGAGACACCATTCTCTTCTGTCCATTAACTATTTCTTCCTTCTGCTAAAATGGACCAGGTACTAATTCTGAGTTAAAGGGAAATCAATAGGAAAAACTTAGGGAGTAGAAAGTTGGCTAGTGGGACAGTGATATAGGGGAAAGAATGTTGGATTTGGAATCCACAGGGTCCAAGTTCACCTCTAGATCCTGCTTTTTGGACAAGTTATTCAACTCCTTTTCAACTCCGTTTCCCCATCTGCAAAATAAGGAGAATGGATAAAATGAATCATAGGAAGTCCCATCCGGCTCTAGATCTAAGTCTATCTATCAACATTGGCTGGCTCACGTGCTATGTCTCACAGTCCCCAGTCACTAAAGTCTGAATCTTTGGCCAGAGCTGTGACCACTCCTTCTCCTTCACCAATACATGTCCAATTTTCAAATCTTGCTAGTTCTCTCAAATATCAATCAATTGATCTATAAACATATTACTAAGTGCCTACTACATGACAGGAGACAGCTAGATGGCTCAATAGAAAAAGCACTGAACCTGGAGTCAGGAAGCCTCATCTTCCTGAGTTCAAATCTAGCCTTAGATACTTACCAGATGTATCTGGGCAAGACATTTAACCTCCATTTGCCTTAATCCACTGGAGAAGGAAATGGCAAACCTCCCCAGTATCTTGACCAAGAAGTCCATGGATAGTATAGTCCACAGGGTCATAAAGAGCTGAAGACAACTGAACTACAAGAAAAATTATGAGCAGCTAGATGACACAGTGGAGAGAGAGCTACATTTTGAAAGAAGACTCTACTTGAGTTCAAATCTAACCTCAGATTAGCTATGTGACCCTGGCAAGTCATTTAACCCTGTTTGCCTCGATTTGCTCATCTGTAAAATGGGCTGAAGAAGGAAATGACAAACCATCCCAGTGTCTTGCCAAGAACACCCCAAATGGGATCACCAAGAGATGGATGAATGAAAATAACTCAACAACAGCAACAACTATGTGCCAGGCACTGTGCTAATGATGTCTCACATCAGTCCTCTCCTGGTCCCTTCCACAGCTTCCACCCTAGTCACAAAACAGACCATAAAGAACAGACAAACGGCACAGAGGATAGAGCACTGGCCCTGGAGTTAGGAGGACCTGAGTAAAAATCTAGCTTCACACACTTACTAGCTAGGTGATGTTAGACAAGTCACATAACCCCAATTGTCTGTTACTCCTCCAAAAAAAATAGACTATAATCTCCCTAGTTCAGGCTCTCATCACTTCCCTCTTCCAGCTGTTGCCAGTCTCCTGATGGGTCTCCCTTCACTCATCTCAGCTTCATCCACAGATGTCTGTCAAAACGATATTCCAAAACACAGAATGAGTTTTCTGAGAGCAGGGATTGTAGTTCATTTTATATTTGTGTAGCCAACACATCACAGTGTCAGACACATAGTAAACACTTATTAGAGGCTTTTTCCATTCATTCGTTCATTTATTCATAGGTCTGATGATGTCACTACTTCTCAAGAAGCTTCAATGACTCCCTAATTGGTATTAGGTTCAAATACAGCCTCCTTTGTTTGGCCTTTGAAGCCCTTCACTATCTGGCCTTGTCTACCTTTCCAAACTGATGCACATTAATTCCTCTCCAAACAAAAGTTGCAATCACACTAGCCAACTACTTCCTGTTCCCTATACAAGATTCCATCTTCCACCTCTATTCCTTTGCCAAGATTGATTTTCCTCTTCCTCTTGGAAACCCCAGCTCCCCTCAAAGACCAGCTCCAGAAGAACTTCTTTAAGGGGTTCTCCTTGACTATGTCCAGAGGCTATAAAACTGTATGTAACCTTTGATTGGATCTGTATCCTAAAGAGAGTATAAAAGGGAAAAGGACCTATATGTGCAAAAATGAATGTGTCAGCTGAAAAGACATTGGAAACTGAGTGAATGCCCATCAGTTGGGAAATGGCTGAATAAGTTTTGGCATAGGAATGTTATGGAATATTATTATTCTGTAATAAATGACCAGCAGGATGATTTCAGAAAGACCTGGAAAGACCTACATAAACTAATGCTGAGTGAAGTAAGCAGAACCAGGAGATCATTGTAAACAATAACAGCAAAATTATGTATGACCAAGTATGATAAACTTAGTTCTTCTCAGTAAAGCAGTGATTCAAGACAGTTTCAACAGACTTATGATGAAAAGAGTCATCTGCATCCAAAGAGAGAACTATGGACACTGAATATAGATCAAATCATAGTATTTTCACTTTTTCTTTTGCTTTCTTATTTCTTGTGTTTTTTTCCCTTTTATTCTGATTTTTTTTTTTGCACAACATTACATGTTATATTGGACATGTTTAACCTATATAAGATTACTTGTTGTCTTGGGGAGAGAAGAGATAGGGAAGAGAGGGAGAGAAATTTGGAATACAAAATCTTACAAAAATGAATGTTGAAAACTATCTTTACATGTATTTGAAAAAATAAAATATTATTGAGGGGGAAAAGAAGAAGAAAAAGAAGCTCTCCTTGATCCTAATAGCTGTTCATCTGCTTTCCTGCAACCTGAAATTACTTTGTATTTATCTTGTATGTATTTTGAAATCAATTATCTATAATGTGTTGAATCCTTTACTAGAATGAAAGCTCCATGGGACAGGAGCTGTCTCAGTGTCTTCATAGTATTTAGAATCATAGATTTGAACTGGAAAGATGAGAAACCTGAGCTTCATTGAGATTAAATGACTTACTCAAGATCACAAAGGTGGTCATTTGTGATTTGTATTTAAAGCCATGTCCTCTGAGTCCAAAACCAATTCACTTTGCCATACTGTCTCCTTTGTGGCACTTTATTATACTGCCTTTTAATAGAGTTATTCATGTAGACATTGTTTTGTTGTTCAGGTATTTCAGTCTGACTCTTTATGAACCTACTTGGGGTTTTCTTGGCAAAGATATTGGAGTAGTTTGCTATTTTATAGTTCTTTTTACAAATGAGGAAACTGAGGCAATGAAGATTAGGTGACTTGCCCAGAATCACACTGCTAGTAAGTATCTGAGGCCAGATTTGTAGACAAGTATAATAATATAAAGTAGAATCTGAGAGGAGCAAAAAAGAAATCTGAACCAAGTGGTCTAATTAAATCTGGAGATAGAACACTTTTCAATTGAGGGCATTCTAATCAGGGAGAACTTCATGAAGGAGGTACCTCTCCCACATCCCTTCAGGTAGAAAGGGGGGGACTTATTGAACCACTTGCTGAGCCCCACATCTGGGGCACACAATATACACATCTGGAATAGGAATCCTGGCCTGAGGGTAGTACCTACTACCCCTTTAAATTCAAGACTTTTTCAAACTGCCTGATATCTTTGTTGTGCTACATCCTGGGGCCCTGAACTCACTGTGCAGGAACCTTTGAGCTCAATCATTTCCATCTCCCGGTGCCAATAAATCCTGCGTCTCCAGGGCAATGACTTTTACTCAGCAAATGTTAAGCAGCAATAAACAGCAAGGAACAGTTGGAATTTCAATAAGAATTTTGTGATATATTGATCCTCCCTCCCTCCATCCCTTGTGACGTTTCATTTTATAATGTTGCTTTCATGTCCTGGGCTCCATACCACCAAAGGGCAAATTCAAGTAGGTCTGCTTGAGGGAAGAAACAGGCAAATTAACTGAGACCTAGAATGAAAAGATCCCATTTCTATAAACTTTGGGACTGACTGTGAGACAATTCTTAAAATCAGACAGTGCCAGGAATACCCACCCATCTTAGATCTGAGACTGAGTCTGAATCCCAGTTAGGCACTTATACTAATTGTGTGAGCTTACACAAGTTATTTTCTCTCTTCTGACCTCAGTTTCCCCAACTCAAAAATAAGAGGGTTATACTAAAGAATCCCTTCGAGATCTAAATCAATGAACTCTAATGAAATATTTGTCAAAGCACTTAGCAGAGGGTCTGACACCTACTAGTCCTGTGGCAAGTGAAAAATGAAAAATCTGAGGAAACAAAATTTTATACTTCCAAGCATATCAATTATGGAACAATGCATGCTAATTGCCCAGTGAACTAGAATCAGTAGCCTTTCTCTCTCTGGCACAAGACCCTCTAAGACAGAGGGAGACTGGTTTCTATGCATTAAAAACAATCAAGTAAGCTCAATAATTAAAAGAAAACTATTAACCAGGATATAACACTAGATAATCTGATTTCTAATTGGAGAAAAGATTAGGGACTTTCTAATTTGGAAAGGAGAAAAGTAAAATATACAATTTCCTAAAAATAGAAAAAGAGATGTCCACTTCCCACAAGCATCTGTACACAATCAAAGGCACATTAAAGCAATAACTGATCAGTACAGGGCCAATTTTCAGATAAGACATGGGGATTGCTTGAGCTATACAATTATGAGAAAATTTCTTACTTTAATCTTTGGATCTGACCTGGTCAGCATAACCTAGATGCTTAGTTAAGATTCTCTAAGCAGCAGGTGATTCAGCTTCCTAACCATGCAGGACTAGTTTCAAACATTGTAATAAGGTCCTCACCCAATTTTCACAATTGAATATTTTTCTCACAAGATAGAATTGGACTAGACCCATTATTGAATAGGAAGTAACTGACCTAGATCCAGAATTGAGTCACAAGATGGAGTCAGCATGGGTCTCTCCATTCCCACTACCACTTGCTATTCCAACCTCCCCAATTCCCTCAGTGCTATATAAATGCTTATTCTCCTTAATCTTAAGATCCTAAAGGACTACAGCCATATCAAACATTAACTTATACAAAGAACAGAGCTTTGACCAAAAAGTTTTCTAACAGTTCTTTCATTTTTTTAAATAATAACTTTCTATTTTCAAAGCATATACAAAGATAGTTTTAAACATTCCCTCTTGTAAAAAACCTTGTATTCCAAATTTTTTTTCACAATTACCATGCTGCACAAGAAACATCAGATCAAAAAAGAAAAAAAAATGAGAACAAAAATAAAAAGCAAGTAAACAACAATAAAAAAGGTGAGAATACTATGTTGTGATCCACATTCAGATCCCAAAGTTCTTTCTGGATGCAGATGGTTCTCGTTATCACAAGTCTATTAAAATTGGCCTAAATCAACTCATTGTTGAAGAGAGCCACGTCCATCAAAACTGATGATTGTATAATCTTATCGTTGCCGTGTACAATGTTCTCTTGGTTCTATTCATTTCACAGCATCAGTTCATGTAAGTCTCTCCAGGTCTTTCTGATCATTTCTTATAGAACAATAATATCCCACAACTTATCCAGTCATTCTCTAACTGATGGACCTCTAGTCAGTTTCCAGTTCCTTGCTGCTATAAGCAATTTTATACAAGTAGTTCCTTTTCTCTTTTTTATGATCTCTCTGGGATACAGACCCAGTGAAGATATATAGAAGTTCTCTTTTAGAGGTAACTAAGTAACATAGTGAATCAAGCACTCACCCTGGAGTGAAAAGGACTTCAGTTCAAATCTTGTTTCAGACACTTTATTAATATAAACTTTCTCAACCTCATTTTCTGTAACAGTAAAATGTAAAGTTTTTTTTAAAAATCTTTCACAGGGTTGTTGTAAGGATCCAATGAGATAACATAGATTGAAGGCTTTACAACTTTAAAGTCCCATCTAACTATTACCTATTATTAACTAGCCTCATAGGCACATAGAAAGTGTTTAATAAAAACATAGCAAGTGCTTAATAAATGTTTATCATCTATTATTATCAATAAGTTTTAAAATGTATTCTGTAGAAATAAATAAAATAATAGGAAAAGAGTTCGTTTAAAACTGAGAACATTAGGTAATGTGAATTTGCCACTTCACATAATATCAAAAAATAAAAATAACACAACTAGGTCAAATTACCATTATATATACATCTTTTGAACAATATAGTTAAATATAGTTTATTTAGAAAAAAATTAAACTTGGAAAAAGCAAACTTGACTCTAAATCCCTGCTCTGCCAATTTTTAGCCATGTGCACTTAATGTAATTAAGTGCAAATCATTTAATCTTTCTGGGTCTCAGGTCTCTCTTCTATAAAATCAGGGGATTGGATTAGATGACCTGAAAGCTTATCCACATCTTTCTAGCCCTAACTCCCATTATTCTATGCTCCCAATAAGAATCCCCCCCCCACAAAAAAAATTGGATTAACTGCCCTCTCCTTAGATGGAGATTTTGGAATGGTCCCTCTAATCTGAGGGAGAGGTCATAAGGATTGACTGTCCTTCCAATGGTGAAATCCAAGGCTAGGGTAAACTTTCAGGATGAAGAGATTTCTGAAAAATAGTAGAGAAATTCCAGAGGGCAGCCTGCAGAGTAATGAGGATACACAAATAAATATATTATTTCTAGGTAAAACAAGATGAGGACAAAGAAGAGCTCCAAACTAGGTACTCCAAGAAAATCTAATGGGGAAGGAAAGAAATACTTTAAAGGGTAAGCAAAAATTCCATTGGTGATTTTGTCTTATTCATGATGCCATTCAGATTTGAGGTTCTACCCAGAAACTTGGGAACATCTATACCATGAAGAGACTGGGAAAATAGAATCTACTTTCATAGGACAAAGGGAAATTTAATTAAAAGAAAAGGAAATCAGAGTATATGTCCTGGAATAAGTTACTTATTATGAACCCAAAGTCTCAAACTCCATACCAAGTGACCCAAAGTCACAGCTCTGACAAAAGAAAACTTCTCATGTTTCTTTTGCTGAGTTGGTCTTTCCTACAAATTGCATTTCAATGATGTTGCTTCCACATTGTCTTCTTCAGGTATACTCTTCCACCTAGTGTTCCTCTTTCCCTCATTGCCTCTTCCTGTTCTCTCCTTTCCTTTTTTCCCTCTTCCTTCCCTAAGGACAAGGGCTTTTTTTTTCTCTTCTATTTATTTCCCTAGCACTTAACATTGTACTCAGAATAAGTGAAATGCTTAATATAATATAATATTAATTAAATATAGTTGATATATATTATAATAGTTGTCTACCTGTAGCTGAACACTTCTGATGATGAGATCAGAAGATTGCACTTTTTGATAAATCTAATTATTAGGAAATTTTTCTTACATTAAACTTAAATATGCCTCTTTATAAGCTCTACTTATTGCTTCCAATTTTGTTTTTGGGCCAAACAAAGCAAAAGTAATCCCTATTCCATATTGTGAATGCTCTCAGCAATCTAAAAACTAGACAAGAATAGCCGACTTAAGGAGTCCTTACCCTTCCATTTCTCAATTCGTTTGTCCAATTTTTGGATACTAACCTTTCCCTCATCCCCATTTCTGCCTAAGGTAACTCAGAGAACCCTGCCTCACTCCGATCCTTTGTCCCAGTGCCTCTTTTCCAATAGTCATTTTCTTGGGGACCACCTGCTCTTCCATTGCTCCTCAAGATACATTAGTCCTCACCACTTGTCCTGTGCCTTTGCCCTCCAAACCTCAGGACATTTCCATCTGGCATGCTATTGTGCCCTGAGGACTTCTGGTCCTTGTCATCTAACCTGTTACTTTATACCCCCAGGGCCATTTTCCTTGCTCTTTTTCTTTCCTTTTTTCCTTCCCTCTCTCCCTCAGTATCTCCTTTTCTCTCTTTCTCCTTCCTTTACTCTATCCTTCCTTTTTTCTTTCCAATAGTCAAAGGCACCAAAGAACCAGCTGATCTCTGTGGATATCCTTCAAACTAAACAGAGAAAATCTAAACGCTCCTCTGCTGTTCATGGACTGGCCATAACATTGCCCCACAATGATCAAAGATCTATAAATAAGGGCACAGACCAGGCTCATCCCCATTATGTATATAGTTCTGGATCACCTTTACAGAACAATATGCCTTCCTCTTTCACCTAGTCCAAAAAAATCTAAATAAATAAATGAATGAATCTAGGAGAGGGAGATCCTCACGGTTTTTGGCCATCTCCAGCTGTCTTGATCTATATCTAAGCCACTGGTCCCAAATGGCTCTGGAGAGAAAAGTGAGGCAGGTGACTTTGCACATCCCTTCCTCACTTAAATCCAATTCACTTGCATGTCATGGCATCATCTCCCTGAAGTCATGACCCTCTTCAAGAATGAAGGACAAACAACAACCTATTCTGAAGCAATGGAGGGTCCAAACAATGGCCAAATGAAGCTTGACCTGGGACCTTTTGATGACCAATCAAAGAAAGCTGGAATGGTTTAGGTTTAAGGGATGGTTTTAAGATTAAAACAGGGAACATAGACAATCTGGGCTACATTTAGAAAAGAAATAGCCAAACTAAGCCAAATTTACAATGGAAAGGAAAGGAAAGGTCACAATTTCCTTAAGAGTTTGCTTAGTTTCTAATTCACATTCTCCTATGAGCTATCTATTTTTTGTTGTTGATCCAGGAGAGGACTGGGATTGCAGTTTATCTCAAAGACAATGTGAATTATAGAGGTGTGGCTAACATGAACTATGTACATAGATGTATAGTATACAAAGCTGGAAAAATATTAATCACACTCTTCTCTAGCCCAGTCAAATGTATGTGGAAGACTATGTTTAATTCAGAGATTCCTGATTCAGGAATGACAATAACAAGATGGGGTGCGCCTGAATTCTCCAGTTTTTTTGTAGCACTTCTTCTGAGCTCAATCTCCTAATCCCCACTTTTATTGGCAAATTGAAACTTCAGAGAGTGACTGACCACTCCTCCTGCTCAGAATTCTGGGGTTAACTTTGAAGGGTTAGGGCTTCTACTGCTGTTGCTCACAGGATCTAACATTCCCTCCAGTATCGATTAACTAGTTGATACCAATTAGTTATTATGAAGATTAAGGGCAGAAGTTACAAAAATAATCCTCCCAAACAAAGGTGAACCTCTTTCCTTGCATATACATACACAAGATCTCTGAGGAGAGAAAATTCAACTGAAGAATCATGCCAGTGAGAACCCATTAGACCAAGAAATATTTCACAATTCCAGGCCCCAGAATTCCTTTTGTCCCTTGGAGAAGACTACATCCATTTCACTTCAGGAAGTTTCATCATTGATAGAAAAATTATTCCCTTCCTCCACTGTGCTGGCTCTTTCTAGTATTTGGTGTCTCTAAGTTGACAAGTTAATACACTTTTGCGTTGGGTGAAACAGATCACTCAGCTACTAGGGCCCTTCCCTAAACTTGGCTGTTGTTCATGACTCTGGAAACTTGGTTTTCTATGAGACATCAGATATCATTGATGGATCTCTTGATCTCATTTTGTCTGGGCACTAACATGTCAGAATATTCATTCAACAAATATCAAGAAAGGAGAAACAAAACAGAACCAGAAGCAACATGTGCTAAAGAACATAGAAAGAAATCTAGCTTGCCCCAGCTGAAAGCACCAGGGAAGAAAACAGATTATCCACTGGATACTTTTGGAGGCACACTCAATTCCAGTTCAGCCTCTCCTGCAATGATCAATACTATCAGCACCTCAGTCAACCAGAAGACTGCTTGTCACTTTTCCTTGGTCATTCTTGGCTGAGTAGACTGACTAATCAATCTTTCATGAGTTGGATTTTAAACCAAGCAGAGAACATCACAAGTGCTCTGAAGTGGTAGGAAAGACCCCTCCAGACATGCATGGGTGGAAATAAACCAGATCAAATGATGAAGCCTTGATAGCTGGGTGGTCCTTAGCAGAGAAAGCCTGAAGCACTATAGGATTATACTTCCTTGAGCAAAGCAGGAAAGGCATTTGAAGAATCAGTTCAGCCGTAAGTAAGCTTTTTGTTCTAAAGTAGATCTGTTGCTCAAGGGGACTTTTGGTTACAGTCCCATCAAGGTGGAGGGTCTCTACAAACTCCACCTTTACTTATCCAATAAAAAAGCCAATTTATGTTATCAAATCTCAAGGTCATATTCCCTATAAAAATCCACTCACAATGTAGATCTTTGCTAAATCCCTTTTAGAGTTAACTTGCAAAGGCATCCTGTCATGGTCTTTCTTCTCACTTCCTACCCCCAATAGTCTCTGGTATCTTTCTCCTGGTTATAGCTAACTCTTTTAAGGTGCTAGGCTGCCAATCAATAATGGAATTCCCTTCCTTAGCTAATCCCCTTTGGGATTAGTTTGCTAAACTCTTCTATGGATTTTGCCTGCCACTCAGGGATATACTCCCATCTCATGGTGTATTCCCTTCAATGGTGTCTTCCTTTTGGTTTTTTGTGAGTTGCACTAGGGAACTTGTTTTTCCCTTTGTTAAATGTAAAACCCTTTTCCTTGCTAACTCCTCTGTTAATTAATATAATAAACAACACTCCTTTGTATCTGTGATAGATGGTTTGTAACAATTGCGCCATATCATGAAGTGAATCTCTTTTTATATAATACTCTCTTTTTTCTCCTTCAATTTATAGCTCTCCTGAAACTATTTCATATTTAGCACTCCTGGTGCCTATTTTACCTCTTCACCAAGCTTCCTATAATTCTGGCTGAGTGTGGCCCAAGGGAAGTGGAAATTGAGGGGAGTCATTCTTGAAATTATTTGGTATTGATTTGTATGGGTTTTGGATTTATCTTTAGACATGCTCCATCATCCTAGTAGAATATAAATTCAATGAGGACACAGACTATTTTATATTTTTTTTGTATATACTATTTAATTTGCATTTCTTAATACTATGTATAAAGTAATAAAAATGCCTTGTACCTAGTAAGTATTAAATAAATGCTTATTAGAATGAATAAAAAAAAAAAAAAGCCTGGGAAAGATATGGAAGAATGTGGGAAACTAGTGAAGAGGCTAGAAGCCATGCCATGAAGGCTATTCAGTCTGGATTTAAAAGAAAAAGACAATTGAGAGAGGAGGAGAAAGATAGGTTGCTATTTTCAAAGAACTGTCTGGAAAGCAGCTATTTGCTAGGTTCCTGTTTCTTAACAAAAAATAATAGAATGCCAGAGTTCAAAGGAACCTTACTGAACATCTAATCTAGCCTCCTTTGTTTTTTATAGATGAAGGAATCGAGGTATAGATGAGGGAAAATGTCTTGCCCAAGGTCATGCAATGAATTTTCTCATTCTGTCTGTTTCTCAAATGCATTCATGACTGTGACCTTTTTGAGGGCAAGAACCAAGTCCTTTTCATCTTAATGTCCTCTGCTCTATAGTCTAGCCTAGGACCCTCCCTTCAAAATCCTTCAATAAATGTTTGTTGAATGTTGAATGTTAACTGGATTCCTGCCATTCAGCACTGATAGGGTAAATGCAGTCGAATTCTAGCACATGCCATGTAACATTCTCATTAAAATCTAATGAGTTCAGCAGGATTAATGTTATTACAATGGCCAACCAGGGAATTAAACTGATAAGCTATTTTCTGTAAAGTGCTGGAAGATGATCCTTCTTTTTCCATCTTACTTTTTTAAAAAATCTGATTGATTAAAAAGTTGTCTCTAAATAATTTGGAGAAAAGTTTAATCAAAACCTGTGCTTCTTCGCATTCCTTATGAGCTGCAAGTTCATCCATCGTGGGCTTTTTCCTCCTGGCTTGTTAAATGATAAAATATCTGACTGGATAGTGAAGTACTCACAAAAGGAATTTGCCTAAATACTTTTATTCATTTTTTTCCTAACAAAACATTGTCACATATATAACATCTAAAAGCCAAGACAAATGAATACCGTGTTAAACACACACACATATACACACAGAGAGACAATGCAGCTATCAAGGCATCTACAACCTAAAGGATAACATTTTCATCTCTGCTTGGATTTTGGCCCTCAAATTCTACCCCCTAGAAAACCATGGTGTTTATATCAGAACTGTTCACTGGAATAGCTCAGAGGTCAGAATCCAAGCTCTTTTTTGAATGCAAATAAACTATAAGGACAGACATTGTCTTGGGTTTTTGTTTGTTTGTTTGCTGAGGCAGTTGGGGTTAAGTGACTTGCCCAGAATTACACAGTTAGTAAGGTTTAAGTGTCTGAGGTCAGATTTGAACTCAGGTCCTCCTGAACCCAGGGTCAGTGCTCTATCCACTGAACCATCTAGCTGCCCCCCAACAAGCACCTTTTAAGTATTTACTGTGTGCCAGACAGTGTGCTGAATGATGGGGATAGGAAAAAAGACAAAAACAATCCTTGCCCCTAAGAGCTCATAAGGATGTGAGTGATCACATCCATGCAAGATATACACTGAGTAAGTAGAAAGTCATTTCAATAGAGAAGGTACTAGCAGCTGTCACCCACAGAAAGGGGCATTTGAGCTGAATCTTGAAGGAAGCAAGGGAACCTAAGAGGTGGAAGTGAGGAGTCAGAGCATTGCAGGTATATAAAACAGTCAATGCAAAGTTGTAGAGGTGGGAAATTGAGTATTACCTGCAAGGAAGAGCAAAAAGACCAACATAAGTGGATCATAGAAGTGCATGAAGGGATATAAGAAGACTAGAGAGGAAGGAAGAGTCAGGTCATGGTTAGATCCCCTGGTCATATCAATGTTTTAGGAAAATCACTTTCATACCTAAATGGAGAGTGGATTGGAATGAGGTAAACACTTGAAGTCAGGAGATAATTAGAAAATTATTGAAAGAATCCAAGCAAATGGTGATGGGAGCCTGAACTAAGCATATATATATATATATATATGGTGAGAGAAGGGGAAAAGGGTGTGTGTGTGTGTGTGTGTGTGTGTGTGTGTGTGTGTGTGTGTAGTTGATTGTACTTCATTTTAACATATATGTTTGTGTATGTATGTATGATTGGTTGATTGATTGCTCATCTTCATTCTCAAAGAAGACCAAAATGACATCACTGTGTTGAAATCAATGTGTCAGCTATAGTTGACCAGAAACATATGAGCTCAGAAGAGCCTACCACAGGTCGGGCACAAATAATTCAGGTGAACATTCAGAATGGAGATGTCTCTAAATTTGTGCATCACATGTTTCTTTTGTACTCCTGCAATTCTGCTTTGCTTAGAGAATGCCTTCTTTGATGCAGGCACACCATGCTAGAAGCCCTTTGCCAATGTCTCCTGTATCACATAGTCAATTGCAAAATTCTTCAGAGAAACCTTGAGAGTATTCTTCTATTACTTCTTCTGATATGCATCTATCAAATGTATACATATATGTATATGTATTTGACATGTTCTAAAGATAGAAGTATTAAGATGTGGCAACAGATTAAATCTACAGAACAAGTTAGAACTAGGAATCAAAAATGAAACTAAGGTTGTAAGGCAATGGATGATGGAAAGGAGGGTAGTACCCTAACAATCATAAGAAGATTTTGGTGTAAAGCTATGAATTCTGTTATCGATATGTTGAGTCTGAGATGTAGCGGGATACAATGCAAGATGTCAAGTTGGCAATTGGTGATACAAGACTAGAGCCCAGGAGAGAAAAAAAGGTTGGGTGTGCGATCTAAAATCTGCAGAGAGAACATTTTAATCCATGGGAGCAAACAGACAGAAAAGAAAAGAGGGGCCAGGACAGAGCCTTGAGAGACACTCATGATTAGTAGGTGTGACATGGATGAACAAAGAGCAAAAGACACTGAGGATCAATTAGGTCGATTAGGAAGGTAACTGGGAGAGAAATTTATCATAAAAATCCAGAGGAAAAAGTATCCAAGAAAAAAAAAGTATCCATTAATAGAGTCAAATGCCGCAGAGATATAAAAAAGAATGAGGATTAAGAAAGGTTATTAGATTTGACAATTGAAATATCATCAGTAGCTTTGGAGACAACAGTTTCAGTTGAATGAGGATATCAGAAGCTATATTGCAGAGGGTTTAAAATAAAGGGAGAGGAGAGGAATTGGGGACACCTAATACAAACAGCTTTCTCAAAGAATATAACCAGGAATGGGAGAAAAGATACAAGACAATAGTTATCAGTGATAATAGAATCAAATGAAGAGAATGGGGGAACTTGAACAAACATGTAGAGAAGAAGCCAGGAGATTGAGGATAAAAGAAAGTGGAAATAATAGTGAGAGTTATGTTCCAGAAAATATTAAGAAGATAGGATCAACAGCACATGTAGAGCTATTGACCTTGGCAGGAATTATGGTCACCTCTATCTCTGAAACTGGAGAGAAGGAGGGGATAGTGGGAAAGATATTAGAGATATGAGATCAGGAGGAGAAGAGAAGAAGGAGCTTATACCTAATAATCCCTTGTATTCTGTGAAATGTGAGATGAGATTCCCAGCAGAGAAGTGGAAGGGGAATAAAGTACCTTGAAATTCTTGAGGTAAGAAAGGGTTTGGAATAGATGGCTGGAGAGTGGGATAGAGAATTGGTTAGGGCAGATGCGAATGTTATCCTTGCTGCAGTGAGGACCCAATTGAAAACATTTATACATATTTATAGAGGACCAAAAATAAACATGATTTCTTAATTTCTTCCAGCATCATTCATCAGCACATGAATAGGTGCCAAGGAGGTAAATGGTAATCCAGGGTTAAAGTCTGGCAAGATAGGATTCACAATAGGTCAATTGCAACTCTAAGAGTAGACAATAATAGTATAGCATTGAACTGGTTCACCAATAGGTCTAGATAGAGAAAGGAGAATAGTGTTGCTAGTGCAGGTATGATAGCCTAGGAAAAAATTAAAAGACAGAGTAAAGAAAAGTAAAAATAGGAACAAAGATCAGGATTATGGATTATAAGGCAGGCGGGAAAGATGGAATGATAAAGAATTAGGATCAAAGAAAGGAATTTCAAAATTCACTAACATGGAAGCTGAACAGTTGTGAAAGATGGCAAGATCACTTGTATGACTGTGTGTGTGTGTTTGTGTGTGTATACACACACGAGAGAGAAGAATGGAGATGGGGAGGGAAAAAGGGAGAGAGAAAGGGATGGAGAGAGAGAGGAGAGAAAGAAAGAGGGAAAGAGAGGGAGAGAGAGAAAGGGAGAGACAGAGAGAGAGAGAGAAATGTGTTGTTGGAATAGCGTAAATTGAAGAAGTAGGAAGAAAAGGAGCAGGAAAATGTATATTGAAGACCCTAGTATAAGAACAAGAACAGATTACAAACCAGGCACTGAATTCATTAACCAAGAAAAGAGAATGTACTGGGGATGAATAGATGATAATAACAGGATTAAATGATAAATTTGGATAGGGCAAATTTCAAAGGAAAGGTTCCTGTATGATGGTGTTAGAGGGAGAATCTGGGACTCAACAATATTTCAACTCCTTTACTGGGACCAGTGAGTAAAGGGGTAGAAGTGAATGTGTAGCCAGCATTAGAAAGGATGACAAAGAGAGTAGTTTCATCAGTAGAGAACCAAATCTCAATCACTACCAAAAGAGAAGTAAGGGGAGAGTTTAAGCTAAAGGAAATGTGCTAATTATGGAGCAGATATTCAAGGGAGCACAGTGAAAAAGGCACATAGATCATGGGTAGGACATTGGTGGACTAGGATTGAGAGTGGTGAATGGCAATAAGAGAGAAGGCAGATGAAGGTGGAGAAGGGAGCAAAATTTACATATCAGCAGCTGGGGAATCAAAACCACTGGAACAGAGGAGATATGAGGGAATAGAGAGGATGCTAACCATTGAAGAATAAGTCATGACTGGGTATCAGTGATTAGAGAGATGTTCATTTGGAGAAGTAAATGACTAGATCCTCCCTTAAAGTCTTCCTTTGTAGCAGATGGTGATGTTTTAACAAATGATTGTTGAACTGAATTTATTCCTACATACATTCTGCTGTAAATGTTTCTGTTTCTCATCTCTCTTCTTAGATTGCAGACACTCGGTGTCTTCTTCATTCTCAAGCAGTGCCCAGAACACAGTCTTCCATTGGGGTTACATGCAATAAATATCTAAAACTGTTTTTGAACAGATCCAAGAGTTGCTAGGAACAAAGAATGTCAGAGCTGGAAGGAATTGTAAAGATCATAGTTCTACCCTTTTATTTTCTAAACAAGAAAATGGGGGCCAAAAGGGAGGAAAATTCCCTAAGACCACATAGCTAAAGGGCTAGAATCCAGATTCCCTGATTCTCGGTCTAAAACAATTTATTCTTTCCACATACCAGTCAGTTAGTCTAAAGAACACAAATTAAGTGCATACCATGTGCCAGGTACTGTGCTAAGTGCTGGGAATACCAAAAAGAAAAAAAAAAAAAAAGGTAAATGACAGCCCCTGCTTTCAGGGAATTCAAAGTCCAATAGACAACATGCAAACAAGCTATATAGAGCCATATTCTGAACTAATTGGAAACAATCAACAGAAGAAAGGCACCAAAGTAAAGGAAAATTAAGAAAGTATTCCTATAGAAGGTAGGAGTTTAATTGGAACACAGCTTTTCATATTTTTCTTAGGTGATATATATATATATATATATATATATATATATATATATGTGTGTGTGTGTGTGTGTGTGTGTGTGTGTCTATATATGTGTGTATATATATATATGTGTGTGTGTGTGTATATATATATATATATATATATATATATATATATATATATCTCACAGAGCATTAAGATTTTGAGCAGTGGAGTCTGTGAGAGATCTTGTAATCCTGCCTCCTCATTTTACATTTAAGGAAACTGAGCCCCAGAGAAAAGAAACTTGCTCAAGATATCAAGCAACCAAACAATGGGCATTTATTAAGTGCCTACTATATGCCAGACTAAAAGAAAAAAAGAAACAGTCTCTGCTCTCAAGAAGCTTATATTCTATATAAGGTGGGATGACAAATATACATATAAATTTATGAGTAGGGTAGAAACCCATTCATTACCCCTTTGGCCTTGATAACTTAACTAAGTGAAAACATATCTCAATCAATCAATCACTGTAGACTAAGGCTAAAAGACCATCAAGTTGGAATGATGTTGCACAAGAATTCTGTTCAGATAGGCCAAGGAAACTTGGCCACACCCCAGATATTGTCTATAAATTAACAAGTGAATTGAGAAGGGATAAAACTCCAAAAATCAGAATTTATATGTGGTTTTCCTGCATATCCCTGAGGAAAAATGGGAGGGGAAAGAGAATCCTGGCCAAGTCTTCTTCCCTTCCCTCTGATCAAGGAGGATCTCTCCAGCTGCCAAGGGTCTGAAGAATGTTGGATCTCCCATCTGTGTCCCAGACACATCCCTGAATCAGGTGACAACATAGGGAGACAAGGATAGTCTGGACTCATGACTCTGTAAGAAGTTCAGAGAAAAAAAAAAGAAGGGGAAAAAAAAAAAAGAAGAAGAAGAAGTTCAGAGAAGAAACTCTACCAAAATCAAAGGGAACTTCTTAAGCTCCCCATGGAATGGGAAAGAGGGTCTTCCAACAACCAGGACCTTTAAGTTATAATTTTGCTGCATTTGTTCTCTAAGCTTGTGGCAACTTTCCCTTGTACTCTTTGGTTGAGGTTGTAACAGAAGAGAGATGAGGGAAGAATGTTTGGTATCAGTATTACTTATTATGACCTAAGTAAATAGCCCTACTACTTAAGACTGGCTAACTAAATTGATTCTCAATTTATAATTTTGAGTTGGTATTGGAGTTAGAATTACCCACATTGGTGTAGAACAAGCTATATAAGCAAGCTCTGCAGGCCTATAACTGACACACAAATTTAAAGATGAATTGGGATAAGAAGCCTCCAAGTTTACCTGAACAGTATAACTATTTATATACAAAACACATGCAAAAACTTGCACCCAGGTGATGGTGTGAGGGGGAGAGAGGGCAGCAATCAAGAAAGGCCTCATACAGATTGTAGAGAAGTATGGAGATCAGGACACTAGTCCTGGACAGTAGTGACTTTCAGGTCACCAATTTTCAAACTTAGGAAGAGTAATCTCGATTGCCCAATTAATAGGGACCATTAGATGTGTCTAACACATTCAAGGATACTTTGATTAGGTACTTCAGCTCTTGTTCACTTTATTCCTTAGAGTTCAAACTTTCAAATAAACTGAGTGGATGCAATTAAAAATTATACCACCTTCTCATGTTGTAATAATAGCCAGAGATATGGTGACAAATTTTTAACAACTGACTCTCCAAAGGGGGGGAAAAAAGAGTACTGCTTGATAAACTTTTTCTGCATTATTCATATGTTCTTCATTTCTTTCTTAACTCTAGACAATCAACAAAATAATAAATCAAGCCCTGCTCTGTAGCATTTGCCAATTTCCAAGGTACAAATGCTCGCACAAAAAAAAATTAACAATAAGCTCTCCTGAGCCTGTTTTGAGTCGGCTCCAGCATACCCCTGACAATAATTCATGTTTCTATAGTACCACAAGGTTTAAAAAGCACTTTCCTCACAAGAATTCCATGAGTTAATGAAAATATTGTTATCTTCATCTTACAGAAGAACAAATTGAGACTGAGAGGTATTAGAGAACTTGCCCTCATTTGTACAACTGGCAAAATTCAGCTAAGACCACAATACTTCTCAGGTAGTTTCAAGGTCCTTAGAGAGCACCCTAAAAAATCTGGTAACACCTTCCTGTTATAACTGGGAGGATCTTAGAAATTAAAAATCCTTTTCCTTTGAGAACAGTACTCCCAACCACTGAATCAAAGTTGTCCCTCTGCAGCCATACAGCCTTATGCTTCTGTCCACAAAAACTTAACACACCTGCTTGAGAAGCTAAATGCAAGAAATTATGGCTAAGTTCTCAACCATGCTCTCTCCTCAAGCACTGAGCCCTTCTACTTGACATCCTTCTCCTAAACTTTATGTGTCTTTGTTTGCCTCTTCAAACTCAATTGTTTATGGTGTCAGCTCACTCCAAATATCTCCAGCCAGCACCAAGGTGAAAGTTGGAATGAATCTGTCTTGCTTCTGAGAGTGGGCTTGTGAGCTTCTGTCTCCCAGAGTGCTCAGAGTCTGTCCCAGAGTGCTCTCTGGCCCTGAGAGCTTCTTACTTATATGAGCTCTCTAAAGGTGTGAACACAAGCATTGTTTCTATCAGTTCTATTTAGTACCTTGTTTCTTTTAGCCCATAACATCTCCTTGTAAGATCAGATCAATCATACTGAACCATGCTAAATTAGATAATTATTGTCTCTATCAACTTTAATGAGTTAACACTTTGTAAGGATTCCAACATCTCCCCTTTTCTTTTGATTTAGAACATAGGTGGTTGTGACTTCCCTGACTTCTCAAGGAGGTGAGAATCCCAAAAAGAAGGTGATCACTCCTTCCCTGACTGCTCAAAAAAGGAGTGAAAACACCATAAAAAGAAGGTGGCCACGCCCTCCCTGACATCTCAGGAAGGAAGGTGAAAACACCAAAGGAAATAGGAAGTCAAATCAGATTAGCAGTTTTCTGAAGGGGCTCACTTGATACGGGTATACATAAATCCAGCAATATGGGAGGTATTACACATAATTATGTAGATTACATAGATACATAGCAATATAACACAGGCTAGTAGTAATGTAACAAATAACATGAATTAACATGAGAATTTATACATGTTCATAAGTCCTATAAATAGTCCAAAAGGAATCCATTGTCCATTAGTTCATGTGCCAGGAATCCAATAATTCCTGTAAGTTCTGAAGTATTGCAATAGTCTCATCAACAATTTTTCATTTCAAGGAATCCAATGATTCTTGCTGGTTTTCAAGAACTGAAAGCTGAAGATTTTAAAGTTCTTTTAACAGTTTCATTGTCAGCCATGCTCTTTCAGTGTCAGATGTTTCTTAAATCTTCTCCTTTGTTTTGAGGTTTTTCTCTTTTTCTGTTTTTCTCTGATGGACAAGGTGAATATGTCTCGTTGGCACCCATCTGATTCCTTCTCTACCTGTAGAGATACAAGCAAACCCCAAGCAGTTAAGATATCTAATTCCCTTCTATTTACCATTTTGGGGATTTCTCCTTATCAACTGGCAATTACACTGGAACTGCTTGCACTGGACACTGCCCTATTGGGTTAAAAAACCTGTATTCTATCCAATTGTAATCCTGATTGCTTTTCTGTTGGTTGATCACATCAGAGTCCTGACCTTCTAAAGACTCTCTGGGTGTAACCTGAGCTGCCATCATGCCCCATCTATCTTTTGTATGATATCTAGGGAGCTGGGCCCTGACTCTCATTTCTCTGGGTCACTCTACATCAGAGGCCCAGTGAAAGCCTCGGTTGCATTTTGGACATGGAGTTTTGGGTTTTATTCTCTCACCCTGTCCTCTCACTCTATCTCTGTATCTACATTGGGCTCTCAAATGTCCAACTTTTCCACACTGAAAACACTGATGAGTTTCTCTAGAATTCCTTTGCCAAGAAGGACCCTGTCTTTCCATGTTCATCATAATTTGGGCATAATAAGCATTTGTGCCCACTGTGGCACAGCATCTTATGATCTCCTCTAAAGGAGCATCTTTGCCTAGTCCCCATATAATTCTTTTGCAAACCTCATTGCCATTTTCCTTAGCCAAAATTGCTGCATTGTCTCCAATGGTTCTCATTACAGCTGCTTGCAAACGTCCCACAAAATCTGCAAAAGGTTCATTGGGACCTTGTTCTATTTTTGTGAAGGCTTTATTTCAATCTTTCTGTCCAGGGAGAGAATTCCAAGCTTTTATTGCAGCCTTAGAAATTTGCTCATACACTGTTATAGAATAATAAATCTGTTCTGAATTCTCTCCATACTGACCTTCACCAGCTAGTTGGTCAAAAGTGATTTGTCCAATAGCTCCTGTTTGCCTATTGCGTTAGGCTTTAATCCTATATAATTCATGAAACTCCGAAAGCCACAACAAATTTTGTACAGATTTTAAACATATCTTTGCTATGGATTTCCAATCATTTGGGGTTAAGATTTCCTAAGACAAATTATCTAGTAACAGCTTAACATAAGAGGATGTAGCCCCATAAAGAGTACAACTCTTTTTCAAATCTTTAATTTTTTCCAAATTAAAAATAGTGTATTTTCTCTCTTTTTGACCTGAAGAGTCAAGCTTTTCAATCACAGGATATGTATTTATAAAATCAAATATATCTTCTCCTTCATTTTTTGCTTTAATTAATGCCTCTTCTAATCTTGTCATATTCTGTTTCACAGGAGATGCCTTAATAGGTGGTTCTGATTGCATTACTCCCTCTTCCCCTCTTACTTCTTCCTCCACCCATGAAAGGTTAATTGAGGGGGGAGGGTCATGAGATGTGGAATGATCTAATTTCTCCTGCTGTGAAGTATCACACTGAGAATTGTACTTAACTCCATTCTTATTTGATTCTTCCTGCTTTTCACCTAGTTTAGTTGGCACTTCTCCTTGTTGTTTCTTCTTTTTCCTTATTTTAACACTTATAAAATTTCCTAATGCCAGTTGTATTAAATTATATGTATTAAGTATGTCTTTGGAAATTGAGTCAGGTCCATTTTCATTACAGAATTGACAAAGATCCTCTCCTAATTTCCACTCGTCTAATTCCAATTCCTTTTCCATTGAGAAACAAGGACATATGTGCTTTACAGTTTGTAAAAGTTCAGTGATCTGCTGCAAAATTATAATCAAACCTTGGCTTTCCATAACCTTGACAATGCTCCCTAAACATTTTCCTTGAACAGAAACAGAAGGCTGCTTTCTAAATATCTGTCCCATCTTAGCTGAAATTCTATTTTAACGCTTTTAACAAAATTTCTTTGTTGCACTCACCCTAATTTCTGGGTCAAGAAGACTTTTCCACTGGATTCAGGATCAGAGGCTTTTCCACTGCAATAAGGATTTTGTCAGCCCCACGTTTGGACGCCAAAATGTGGTGTTCTCTTCTTTAAAATATAATGGTTCTCTTCGAGGGAAAGCAGTTTTCTCAGGGAAGTTTCCTGGAGGCAGCCTTAGTTTCAGTTAAAAGTAATAATCACCTTAAATGCAGCCAAGGATTAAAGTATAGTCTTTTATTGTCTCTTCCAAAATCTTATATCCTTCACTTGAGGCTTGGCTAGTTTTCTGGAGGCCTTCTCTCTCCTTGTAAGATCATATCAATCATACTGAACCATGCTAAATTAGATAATTATTGTCTCTATCAACTCTAATGAGTTAACACTTTGTAAGGATTCCAACAGCTCACGATTCTGATCTGGACTCCATGTCGTGCCTTTGGCACCTTAGTGCAACATCCTGTAGTTCCAGTGACCAACCAACCCAACCTTTCTGAATCTTCCTTAAATGAAAACTTTTTGCTAACAGTTTTCTCTGAACCCACTAGCTCAAGAAGCTGTAGCCTCTGCCATGGAAGAGCCCGAGTCCTGGGAGGTGTGGGGGGAGAACAAATATGAAAGGCCTCAATGATGATTCATAGAATTGAGACTTACAGCGAATGTAAGAGATGATAGGATGATAGCCCTAGACTAGATAATATAAAAAGATCTTTCCTTTAAACTTTTTAAATTTATAGAATAAAACAAACACTTATAAAACATAGTATATATATATATTTTTAACCGATAATTACACATGAAACTGAAAATCTACTATTCATTTTAACTTGCTATTCATTTTAAATATATAAAGTTATACCAGATTTTTTATAGATGAGGGAAACTAAGGCACAGAGAGGGGAAATGCCTTATTTGAGGTGTCATAGGAAGTAAATAGCAGAGGTAGGATTTGAGAATATACCCTCTGATTCTATATCCAAAACTCTTTCTGTACTGCCTCTTATTTTTCACATAAGGACCAAGTCTGGCCCAAAGCTTTCTTTGTTGTTGTTGTTGTTCAGTCATATTTCAATTATGTCTGACTCTTTGTAATTCCATTTGGGATTTTCTTAGCAAAGATACTAAAGTAGTTTATACCATTTTCTTCTTCAGCTCATTTTACAGATGAAGAAACTGAGAAAACATGATTAAGTGACTTGCTCAGGGTAACATAGGTAGTAAGTGTCTAAGGCCATGTTTGAACTCAAATCTTCCTGACTCCAGGATCAGCACTCTATCTATTATGGCAGTATCTGTCCTTACAATTTATTACTGTCTCTTTATAAGGATTAAAAGAGACTTCTGGAAAGGAGCTGCATTTCATGGAGAGCAATTTCCAACATCATTTGCGTGGTCACAAACTACATATGGAGTCAAGTAGGTAGCACAATGGATAGAATGCCAGATCTGAGTTCAAATTGACTTCAGACACTAATTGTGTGACCTTGGGCAAGTCAATTAACCCTGTTTGCCTCAGTTTCCTCATCTGTCAAGTGAGCTGTAAAAGGAAATGGCAAACCACTCCAGTATCTTTGCCAAGAAAACCCTAAATTGGGTCATGAAGAGTCAGGCATGGCTGGAACCACCAAACAATAGCAAAAACAAAATATGTACGGTTCCCCCAACAATCTTGGCAACAAGCTTTGTCAGAAAACATGGTCTTGATTGACTGATGCATCCCAGCTGGAATCAACTTCTCTCTTGCACTTGCAGATGCTTATGGGTACTGACACTAATAGTAGAGTATATTGAAGTTTCCTATCATTTGTCTGGACAATACAACATTTGAGATTCCTATCAAGTGAATGAGCAAGATCATCCATTGAAAGGCAATGTGAATCTCTATTGGATTTTGAATGGCTTCCTTTGTCTCTAGGGCTTCTCTTCTCACAGAATCTGCACTCAGCATCTTTGAATTTACAAGGAAAGTATTGTGAACTTATGCAGCTTGTACATCTGCAGTTAATACATCTGAACTAATTCAAGAGATGGTAGGTAGCCTGCTGACCATGGTGGTAAGAGCTCTTTCTATATACTAGGAACTTGAACTTAGGAGAATACTTCCTAATATTTGTGTCATTTAGTGATGCAGTCTTATTGGTTAGGATCTTGCCTTGGACCATCATTCATGCTAATTTTGTTCAAACAAAAGGTTTTATTGAAAAATTTAATCGTGAGCTCATACAAGAGATCACCTGGCAAGGAGGTAAGAAGAAAGAAAAGAGGTAAGGAGAAAGAGAATAAGTATTTTTAAAATACCCACTATGTGCCAGGCATTAAGCTAAGTGTCTTACAAATGTTTCATTTAATCTAAAAAAAAATCCCCCCAAATTTCAGGACAGAATGTGCAATTCTTCCCTATATGCCTTCGCCAGGTTATTAATTCTGAAATTTAAATCTCTGAACAATAACCAATAGTGTACTTTCAAAATTTTACAATGTCATCAAATGTCTTAGTTGTAGGTTAAGAAGAAATAGTTACAGATCAACTCTGGCTTAGGCTAGATCCCACAAACATAAGGAGTAGCACATGCTTTATTGATGGCTCTTTTGTGCATTTCAAGATAGAAGTAAAGTCTCCACATAAGGATCCAAGGAAACTGGCTGAGTCCACTTTTCCAATATACCTCCAAAGTAGCCATTTAATAATTATGAATGTAATTATAGGAATTCAAATGGAGAAAATCCTAACATTTTCCCCAAAGCATCCCAGCACAAATACATAATAAAATTCTAGATTACTTTCACAGCACAATACTATTTACTAATCACCAAAAAATCTTCATAGACAATATCTATCACAAAATAGCCTCAAGCCTTATCAGGACCCTTGCTTTGCCCCCAAACTATGATTAACATTATAGAACAAAAGAGAACTTTGTCTACAAGTGGTCCTACCAAGCTAGGTAGCTTGAGGAACTTACTGGGTTAAGGGTGAAGCTGATAAGCTAAAGCAACTTTTATATGAGTTTATTTATATGAGTTGTTAAAGAGCTGGCAGGGTTGATGGAAATGAAGGCAGCAGCTGTAAGTAGCCAGGCCCTTGGATTTTGTCAGTTCAGAGTGTTCTAGCTTATCTTGAATCAGACAGACCATTTATCAACATTGTACCTCTGTGCCCAGGACATATTGTGAAATTGAAGTCTCTTTTAAGGGGAAAACACATAAAACAATGTCGGTCTTCTAGATCCACATGCTTTTAAAGTTTCACTAAATTTCCATAAGCATTTGATTTAAACCCTAAAATAGGTTGAATTCCAAAATATCTAGTCCAATCATTCATTTGATAAAAAAAATAAATAAATAAATAAGTGTACTAGGATGACTCACTATAGCATTCAACAATTTAACATTTACAACAAGAGAAAGATGAAGGAGCCCTACCCTCAGAGTACTCACTAGTCCACCATATCACCATAGTACAAGACAGAATATGATAAACTCCATAGGAGAGGAGACAAAATGCTATAGTAATTTGAAGAACAGAGAGATCCCTTCCAACAATAGAATAAAGAAGGAAATTTTTTCTGAAAGATATAGTATTTAACCTAAGTCTTAAACAAAGAGTAGAATTTCAGCAGGAGATATAAAGGAGGGCATTGCAGTTAAGCAACTATTTGGCACAATGGATTAGTTATAATTCAGCCTCAGAAATTAACTTAGCTATGTAACTCTGAGCAAGTTGTTGTCTACCTCAGTTCCTCATCTGTAAAATAAATTCAAGAAGGAAATGGCAAAACACTCCAGTGCCAAAAGAAGCCATGAAAAGTAAGATATCAATAAAGGTGAGATGGAAAGTGCCATTTCATCATTCAGACAGAGAACTATGGAGACTGAAGGTGGATTGAAGCACAAAATGTTCACCTTTTTGCTGTTGTTGTTAGTTTGCTTGGGTTTTTTTTCACTTTTGATTTTATTTTTCTTGTGCAGCATGATGAATATGGAAATGTTTAGAAGAATTGCATGTTAAACTTACATAGGATTGCTTGCTGTCTTGGGGAGGAGAGAGATGGGAATAGAGGGGAAAAAAATTAGAATACAAGATTTTGCAAAGGTGAGTGTTGAAAACTATCTTTGCAAGTATTTGGGAAAAATTGAAATACTATAATAATTTTTAAAAAATAAGAGTGGGACACAATTCAGCAACAAGAAGAAAATTCCAGATAGAAGTAGTAAAAAAAAAAAATAGGATAAAGCATATTCGGCTATATTAAATAGCATTAATTTTCTGGAGGACAGGATTTGTGTAGGGAAGGGATGAGAAATAAGATGATAAAGGTAAAGATGTGAAAATTTTAAATTTTATTTACAAAAGGCTTCATTCCTCCCAACAAAAGGAAAAGGTGTGAGATGATGTGCTCAAAGTGATAGATTCTATTTTCTCATGCGACTCTTCCAAGTGATCATGAAGTGAAAGGCTGGATAGTAGCCAACTTGGATGGATCTTTTCTGAAATGTGGCAAATGAATGTGTGTGAGTCTATCTCAATCTGTAAATGTGCGGAGGCGACAGGGAGAGGTTCTTACCACTGTGGCTGCCAACTCTACAGGCAATCAAAGCAAGAATGAAATTGTTTCAAATAGCTATTAGCACATGTACCCCCAAGGAGGTCAGAGACAGAAGAGCAGATATGTGGAGATGGATACACATATAGACACACTCGAGTTTATGTGTAGGTATTCACATATACATGTTAAATTAATATATGCTCATATATGGATGTGTGAATGTGCATTACATACACATATGTGTGTAACTATACACACAGTGAACAGAGTTCCAAGACTGGAGTCAGGAAAACTCATCTAGCCTTCAACACTTAGTAGTTGAGTGACTCTGCAAATCACTTAATCCTATTTGCCTCAGTTTCCTTATTTGGAAAATGGGCTGGAGAAGGAAATGACAAATCACTCCAGTATCTTTGCCAAGAAAATCCCAAATGAGGTCACACAGTAATAAATGACTGAAACAACTGAACAACCATGTGTGTATATGTATATTATATGTGTGTACAAACAGGAGTGGGAGGGTGTGGCAAAAATCTGGAAACAAAGAGAATGTTCATTGTTTGGATCATGGCAGGACTTCTTTTTGAAGGACCGTGTTTTAAGCCCAAATCACTCTGGCTCTCGTTGATTGGGCTTGATTGTCAAGCCCAATGGGTCATTGTTTGAGCCCTGATTGACTCAGACTGAATGTAAATAGCAATTGTTTCTATTTTTGGTCTGAAACCCTGAAGGTCTTCTTCTCCCAGATTGGATTTGGTTGGGGGCGGAGGGAGGGAAGGGAAGGTTGTGACCAGGTAAAAGAGGCCATTTTTTGCCTCATTTCTTTCTTATAGAACCTTAATCATTGAAGGAACAGTTGCCTCAGTTGAGCTGAAACCTGTTCTTTAACAAGCTGAAACACTGTTAAAGAACTTAGCTTTTTAAACTAAGTCATCCACTGCATCCAGGGCCATCTCCAGTCACCCTACTCTATTTTGAACTAGACTCAGATGACTCCAGAGGAGAAAGCAAGGCTGGTGACTTCGCACTTCACTCAAATCTAATTCACTTGCATGTCATGGCACTATCTCCCTGATGTTATCCTTCTCTTCCAGATGAAGGACAAACAACAATGACTGGACAAATTGTGCTATAGGAATGTGATAGATTATTATTGGACTCAGGAACTGTGGAAACTATGAGGAATTCAGAGAAAAATGCGGAGGCTTGAATGAAATAATAGAAAGCAAAGTAAGCAGAACCAGGAGAAAAATACAAGTAATGAGCACCTTGACATAAATGCAAACAACGTTAAAAGGCAACCAAACACAGGTTAATTGCATCGACTGATCTTAGTACTAGAGACCAGATGATGAAACTCATTCCCAGTTTCTCAGTAAAGAGGTGGAGAAGTACAGATGTAAAATATTGTGCATACTATTGGTGACATCATATCAAAACGATGTGGGGTGATGTAAATACCAGATGATGGTAGCCACCAAAAGTTGGGGTTCAGTCATATGAAGAATTCACAATGGCCATTCTTTTTATTTAGGGGGAGGGGTTACAGACAAGATGAAGGACTATGATAGATACACAGAATAATAAATATGAAATAGAGTTGGGAGAGCATATGAAAGACAAATTCCTCAGTGGAACTCACAATTATCCAGTAGAAAGGGAGCATCCCATGAGGTTGGTTAGCTGATAGGCTAAATCCTGAGAGGGACTTAACAAGCTAAAGGAGTTATTTGGCTGTAAGGAGGAAAAGTGGAGTTGAGAAGCATAGCAGAGTTAGGAGAGATACCACATGGCATGGGAGAAGGGGAAAGACACCATGAAGCAGAATGCCGTGGCAGACTGACCCAAAGGAAGGCAGCATCCATAAATAGATTTTACAGGGAAAATTTAATCTCAGGGACATAACTAGGATTTCTCACAGGGAACGGCAAGGTGAGGCTGCTGGAGACCTCTACAAAGGGTGGGTCCCTAAGGGTTTGATGTAACTTGGACCGGACAGGACCATGAAGCTAAACAGATCTCTATCAGTGCCTTCTCCCTGCTTGCTTCAGGGATCAATTCTTTAGTTTCTCTGTCCAACACACCATTCAGGATCTCTCCAACGGCAGTCATTATGTTAAATAATTTTTGCTAAATTATATTTCTTTGTTAGAAGTAAGGATTAAATGGGGCAGGGAATATACTGGGAAATATAAAGTTGGTCTATTGCTAGGACCATACTAAAAGACTTTGGGGCATAATAGAACCTATCAAACAGAGCTTGCAAATATAGCCTTTGAGAAGTCAGAGTCTCCTCTACATGAAATGGGGCGTCAGAGGAGGACTTTGAGGAATACAGAGAAATGACTGTTGAGTTTTTAAAAGATCTCAATAAATTTTTAAGATTTAATCAAGTAATAATAGCTAGCATTTATATAGCACTTTAATGTTTATGGAACATTTTATAAATATTACCTTTATTGATAATTTGCGATATAAAAAGATACGCTTTTTTCTCTTAAGCTTTACTGCCTTACATTTTTCATAAAAAACAATTATTGACAAACATTAATTTATATATATATGTGTATATATATATATATATATATATATATATATATATATATATATATATATATATGCATACGTGTGTCTGAGTTTAAAATGACAAAGAAAGAGGAAATCATCAGATGCCATGTAGTGAGATGGAAATAGCATAAATTTTTGGAAGACTTTCTCAAGACTTTATCTGGACTCTTTTTGGCTGTGTGACTATGAACAAGTCACTTAATTCCTCTGTTCCATGATTTCCTCACCATAAAGGGGAATAATAATACTTTATTCCACAGATCATCATGAGTAAAGCCCTTTGGCACCCTTACAACTCTCTAATACTAACATAATAATATGTCATTTCTAGAGTGCTTTAAGGTATTTCAAAATTTTCCTCCATTACAATCCTGTGAGACAGAATTCCTTAGTTATGAGAGCTCCCTTTGATGAAATCACAGATACTTTTGAAGTATTATACATTATACATGGTTTTTTTCTAATAATAGTAGAATATGACTTTTCAGAGACCTTCAACATAATATGTATGTATTAAATTTTCCCGAGACCCAGTTATTTTACAACTTCAAACAGTAGAATTTAAACTGGTTCAAGACAGGGATATTGAAGGCAGAGATCTTAGTCTTTATATTACCAGTACCTCACCCAGTACCTGGAATGTAGTAGGCACTTAATAAATGTACATTGTGCTACATAGCATTGAATTTTACAGATAATATGCTTTTATTATCTAATTTTATTTGGTCAAGATAATGCAATAGCATTATAATTGTTAGTCATGTTCTACTCCTTGTGACTCCATTCGGGTTTTCTTGACCAGGATACTAGAAAGTCTGACATTTTCTTCTCTAATTCTTTTACAGATGAGGAAACTAAGGTAAACATGGAGCGACTAATCCAGGGTCACACAGCTACTATCTAAGGTTGAATTTGAATTTGAATTTGAATTCTGACATTATCCACTATATCATCTAGCTACTCCCAATACAATGTATAGGACAAGACAAAGTATGATTTGTTATCTCCAGAAAGCTTTGTTAGAATGCCCATGTAGGACCCCAATAAATAAAAAGGGTGCATTGAAAGACCTTCTCAATGGGCATCATAGAAAATATCCCTTATCTAATGATAAGAGTGCTAGATTCAAAGGTGAGAGACCTACCCTAGAATATCAAAGATTTTTATTAACTGTATGTACATGGGGAGGCCATTTGCTATTTGTTCATTTTCAAAATAAGGATTAAAATACTTGCAATGCCTACTACACTGAATTCTTGTAGGGCAAACACTTCTTAAATCTTAAAGCACAGTATAAATGTAAGTAGGAATTCACATATTAGCACACTGAGTTTATCATATAGGCTAATTGTTACCTTGGAAGGCCTCGAAAACTAATCATGAGGGAATAAAGGCAACAGAAAACTGAAGGAGGACAAAGGGGGAAGTATATGCTAGCAATAAATAAGCCTTGGAGAAAGAGTTCCTGAATGGAGATTATGACTAACAGGAGCCCAAAAAGGCCTCCCTCTTTCAATTTTATGTTGAGTTCCAAATTCTCCCTCCTCCCCATTGAGAAATCAAGAAAAAAATTTACAAACATGTAGAGTAAAAGAAAAATAGATTAGGCATGTTATATATGCTCATAATAATAATAGTAGCTAAGAACTAGCATTTATATAATCCTACTATGTGCCAGACACTGACCTAAATGCTTTACCAATGTTACTTTGTTGATTCTTTTATTATCCCCATTTTATAGTTGAGGAAACTGAGGCAAAACTTGCCCAAAGTCACAGCTTGTAAATGTCCGAGAATAAATTTGAATTCAGATCTTCCTGCCTCCAAGCCCAGAATTCTATCCTCAATACCACCTAGCTATCTTATGAGTCTCTCATCTCTCTATCTAGAGATGAATAGTATTTTTCATCATGAATCCTTTGAAATTTTGATTAGTCATCATATTGATCTTTCAAATTTTTCTGTATTAGTCATTCCCAAATTAATAAATGGTCAAAGGATATGACAGGCAGTTTTTCAATGAAGAATTCAAAACTACATATAGTCAAATGAAATAATGCTTTAAGTCATTATTGATTAGAAAAATACAAATTAAAATAACTTTGAGATATCAACTCATACCTATCTAAAATGATACAAAAAGAAAATAACAAATGTTGGATGGGATGAGGAAAAATAGAGATATTAACACACTGTTGGTGGAATTTTGAACTGTTCCAACCATTTTGGAAAGCAATCTAGAATTATGCCTGAAAAGTTTATAAAACTGTATTTATGTAT
Source organism: Antechinus flavipes (assembly GCF_016432865.1). Classification (NCBI taxonomy): domain Eukaryota; kingdom Metazoa; phylum Chordata; class Mammalia; order Dasyuromorphia; family Dasyuridae; genus Antechinus; species Antechinus flavipes. Next base: position 399,737,391 of record NC_067399.1, on the reverse strand, counting down.
TTAATGTACTCTTTGTAATGTACTCTTTGACCCAGCAATACCACTATTAGATCTGTTTTCCAAAGTGAGCAAGGAAAAAGGAAAAGAACCCATATATTATAAAATATTTATAGCAATTCTCTCTGTGGTAGCAAAAAAAATGGAAGCTAGAGGGATACCCACCAATTAAAGAATGGCTAAACAAGTTATGTATGTGATGGAATGCTGTTGAGCTATAAGAAATGGTGAAAGAGATATTTCATGAAGAGATGTCTGGTTTTAGAAAGACATGGAAAGATTTGCATGAAACAATGAAGAGCAAAATGAGCAGAAGCAAGAGAACATTGTATATAATAACAGCAATTGTTCAAAGAATAATTTTGACTTACTAAGCTATTCAGAGTATAAATGCTCAAATTGACTACAAAGGATTATAAAGAAAGATGCTATCTACCTCCAGAAAAAAAAAAAACTGATAAATTTAAGTATGCATAGTGTGTTTTAACATGTGTGTGTGAGAGAGAAAGACAGAGAGACAGAGAATGAGAAATGGTGGCCTCATAAGTAAGGAAAGCACTTTGAAAAGTTTAAAGTGCATGGAGAAATGAAAAGCAAGGGCAGAGGCAGAAATAGTACCATCCCTAAAAGAAAATAAAGCAATACAAAGACTAGAAGGGAGCACAAACAAATAAGACAGCTTTGAAAATTACATGACTGAGGCATCTAGGTAGCGCAGTGGATAGAGCACCAGCTCTGAAGTCAGGAGGACCTATGTTCAAATCTGGTCTCAGACACTTAACACTTCCTAGCTGTGTGACCCTGGGCAAGTCACTTAACCCCAACTGCCTCAGCAAGAAAATTACATGACTTTCTTAAATACTTTAAAAGAAAAGCAAGCTATCTACATAATACAGATTCATACTTTCATATCCTCTTTCTGTTCCACAATGTATGTGAAAGTAATTATCTTATTTGGTGTTTATATTCATAAAAATGGTTTTTTAAAAAGCTTCAAGTATTATATAAATGAATTATTGTTACTGTTGGCAACATTGTCATCTCATCATCTTTTGTGATGAGGTTTAGACAGAAATGCTTCTAGGACAAATGCTTGTAAATGTCCTGTAAATATATCACAAGTGGGTAAAATAACTCTATCTGAATAAAGATGCTGAGTTAAAAGCTCATCCCCTATATACTCCTAAAATCCACTTCAGTATAAATCCAGTAGCAGAAAGGACAACAGGAATGATATGTACCTCATCTTTATTCCCTATATGATTTTGATCTCCTCATCTAAGTCTCTACATTTTGAAAGTATCTCATTCCATACAGCTTAGAAACTATTATTATTTCATGTGGCAACATCTATTAAAAATATTGCTTAAGTTTTTATGTATCAATATTATATTTGGGTGATTATTGTCAATGCTTCAGACTATGATGATGGTTCCATTTCAGTGCAGCTTATTGGCTGAGTTCTCTAGAATATTTAAAATATTCTGTATTTGTAACAACAAACGTTTGTTATCTATCTGTTCCTGAAAGATAGTGAGCTCTTACTATATTCTATACCTCTAGCCACCAGGTCATGTTTTGTCAGGGATTTGATAAGGTTAAAGATTTACAGCCAACAGTGCTATGCTGCATAGTTTTTGCTATTTCCCTGCAAAACCCACATTGCTCACTAAGTCTGGAATCCTTAAGGATAACCTTTCTTGTGGCCGTGACCCAGTCCTTGATTGCTGTCATAAACTTCTCTATTTCCACAAACAAATCCATAAGACTATGCCATCTAATTAATGTTCTCTGTTGACATATTATTGAGAGTTTGTTCAGGTGTTGCCCAGAGGATTTTTTTTTCATTCTTGAATCTTAGCTATTTAATGAGCTCCAGCAATTTTCAGTTACTTCAAGTCCACTAGTATATGCCTGTTGTAACTTTTAATATTGCTCAGTTATATTTGTTTGTTCCAAAAGTATTTCTGTAGTTTTTTAAAATCTATTTATCATGTATTTTAAGAATATCAATTCTCTTCTTCCTCTTTGAAGTGAAAAATATGAAGCTTAATATTGTTGTCTTAGTGTGATGAATCATTTTGTAACAAATACATATACATATATTTTAATGTAAAGAAGGAGGGAAAGAGTCCACTCCTACCTCAGCCAATAACAAGAATATTTAGACATCTGGATGGAATCAATGAAAAGCAAATTAGATATGAAGAATTCCTTAATCAATTTGAAAGTGGATTTGAGTGAAAGCAGATGATGCCACAGAGAAAATATGTTGTCACTGGTTAAAAAGAATCAGCCACACCCTATTGAACTAAATATAAAAAGAGCAAGCCAGCTCAGAGCCAATTATTTGAGTCATGGTTGAGTCCAAAAGTGAAGGACTCCTGAAAAAAGAATAGTAAGGAATGGAGCGTCCACATAGGAAAGGAGAGAAGAAGAGAAGGACAAATAAGCAAATATCTTTCTTCTTCCACATTCAATCCCCCACCTTGAACAGGTGATAGCTTTATGAAGTTGAAAAGATCAAAAGGTCTGGAGGTTCTTTCAGTGTGTGTTGGTAACAATGTCCACTAAAGCCAGTAGCATCATCCTGGAGTATCAGGGGCTGACAACCACACCTGAATTTGGAACCTGGGAGAAACATGAAAACAAACTACATACAATAAGAAAAGACAGTTTCATGACTCCATAAGGGCACCGGATGAGGATAGCTTTTCCATCCAGAATCTGTTAGAATTGTCTTAGGTCATTGTATCGCTGAAAAGGAAAAAAATCTATCAAAATCGATCATTCACACAATGTTACTGTTGCTGTATACAATGTTCTCCTGGTTCTGTTCACTTCACTCAGCATCAGTTCATGCAAGTCTTTCTAAGTTTTTCTGAAATCTACCTGCTCATTATTTTTAGTAGAAATTATTATTCATCAGTTCTTATAGAATGTATTCCATTACATACATATACCATAACTATTCTCCAATCAATAAACATTCCCTTGATTTCCAATTCTTTGCCACCTCAAAGAGAGTGCTATAAACATTTTTGTACATGTGGGTCTTTTTCCATTTCTTATGATCTCTTTGGATACAAATAACAGTGGTATTGCTGGATCAAAGGGTATGCACAGTTTTATAGTCTTTTAGGCTTAGATCTATATTGTTCTTCAGAGTGGTTAGATCAGTTCACAACTCTACCAATAATGTATTAGTGTTCCAATTTTCCCATATCCTCTCCAACATTTGTTGTTTTCCTTTTCTGTAGTATTAATCAATTGCCCAGCTTTTTAAATTGTGGTTCATGATTCCATATGAATTCTTATAGTTGAATGTGATGGATTTGAAATTACAAATTATTATCAGTAAATGTTTGACTTACATACTTATTTTATATACTTATATATCCAGGGTCACTAAAAATTTCTCTGGCAAAAAGAGGTCATGAGTGAAAAAAGTTTAAGAAGCACTGCTTTAGAGAAGGGACAGCAAACTATAGATTAAGGGCCAAATCTAGCCCACCACATGTTTTTGTACAGCCAATAAACTAAGAATGGATTTTATAATTTTAAAAACAATAAAACTTTATTTTAAAATATAAAAACCATCTTTAGCTCATAGGTTTCACATTTGGTTCATGTCATAGTTTGCCATCCTCTGCTTTAGAAGGATATTTCTTGCTATGCTCCCTCAATAAATATTTATTTACTTATTATGGCACCCCCTATGTGCCATATATACACTCAGCTAAGTGCTGAGGATACAAAAATGGCAAAAGCTACCCTTTCTAAAAGATAATTATCTGATTGATAATGTGTACCACAACTGTGAAGTTTTATGAACAATAATACTAGAAAATCACTATTCCTCCTCAAGCTTAAACCTAAAATCCTGAGGAGTTATGCAAATGAGTTAGAGAAAGAGTCAGAGGGGAATGTTATATTACAATACTTTCCCAATCTTTTGAGATCTATTTTATAGTTCATTAATAGAGACAAGCCCAGGCTCTTCATGCATAGACATTATTAGTTCTGAAGGTATAAAGGCAGATATTATACTGGTGTCAGTTACTTTAAATATGCTCTTCCATTTAGCTTTGATTTCAGGATGCCAATAAGTCTTTTAACATGGTAAGCCACAACTTTTTCTTTAATATCTTTATACTCTATTGTCTGGCCTAAAGGAAATCAATATATTGTAAGCATCACTTTTACATATTAGTTCAATATTATTAAAGTGCAAGGCCTTCACCCTAACCTTTCTTGGCATAAAATTTTTACATTATAAAAAATTTTACACTGCAAGAGGCTGTGAAGAAAGCAATGCATTCCCTGGCTTTGGGCTTCTCTACTCTAACTTTTTGCCTCTAACTCCTCCTCCTGAGCACTTCCTAACCCACAACAGAGTAAGTTATCTCCTCTGCCAACAGTTTAGTGCTATCTCTGACACTGTGGCATTCAGCACAGAGAGAGTCAATCTATTGCTGCAGAATGTAAGTAAATAAATAAATTGCTGCGATAGGCGATACGGGGGGTTTGATGGATTGTATACAAGAGCCTACACTCCAAGGGAGCTGATAAGGTAACTTAGTAAATGTCTTCATAAATTTTCCCACTCAGGCCCTTAATTTCACCTTTAAGAAATAGGTATTTTGGAGAGAATTGGATAAGCACATATAGTTTTAGAAGTTTGTTGGTTAGCAATTTTTTCTTTAATGGCACAGCTGGACTCCATCCTTGGCATTTTTAAAAATGATACTTGGAAGCTGACACTGGGAAGTCTGGCACTGAGAGAATTCAAGGCCTGGGAGATTTGCCTTGTAAAAATTGCCAAAATTTGTGGGTTGTATCAAGTTTTCAATGATTTGATGTAGGATATTATTATTTCTAGAAAAGCCTCCTTTGGAACCTATAATACAGCAAAAGCCAGATCTTTAGAATCCAAGATCCTAACAACCCTCATATTGTGATAAGTTAGATGACTGTACAATCAGCAACTGCTGTGGCAATTATGGTCTCCTATCCCTTTGATACAATAAGCTAGTAAAGGATAATATAGTCTGGGTGTAAAAGAACTGATATCCTTTACACTGGAATAATTGACTGATGGAAAGAAACTGCTAAAAACAAAGCATTCTTCAAGAGGACTGGTCCATGTTCTTAGAGGCATGGATGGAGCTTTCCTGCTTGTGCTATATAGGGGGCTTAAGATGGCAATTTAAATATATCCCAACTAAAAATGGAAACAATCAGTATAGATCATACAGAATACGTAACAATGCTTAGCATTTGGGGCCACTGAAGTTCAAGAAATTCCTGTTGGTTTTTTATCCAGGTCAAGACAGATTTGTAGAGGAGCTAGAAAAAGCTCTTAGAAAATAGGATTCAACTTCCATGAACTGATGCTAAGTGAAATGAGCAGAACCAGGAGATCATTATATATTTCAACAACAATACTGTATGAGGATGTATTCTGATGCAAGTGGATCTCTTCGACAAAGAGAAGATCTAACTCAGTTTCAATTGATCAGTGATGGACAGAAGCAGTAAACTGTTTGCATTTTTGTTTTTGTTCCCAGGTTATTTCTACCTTCTGAATCCAATTTTCCCTATACAACAAGAGAACTGTTCGGTTCTGCACACATATACAATTATCTAGGATATACTGTGACATATTTAACATGTACAGGACTGCTTGCCATCTGGGGGAGGGGGTGGAGGGAGGGAGGGGAATAATCGGAACAGAAGTGAATGCAAGGAATAATGTTGTAAAAAAAAAAAAATTACCCTGGCATGGGTTCTGTCAATAAAAAGTTATTTAAAAAAAAAGAAAAGAAAAGAAAATAGGATTCATTTGCTATGATCTGTTATTCAGGCAATGGAATTCATGATTGGGTACACTGGTTCTATTGATTTGAGAAAAATAATAGCATTTAGTGTGGGTACAAGGAGATAGATAAATTTAGACTATCTAGTTTAAATGCTATTTTACAGGACCATAAATTTGTTTAAGTTTTTTTATAATAGTTTCTCCCATTTGAACTGAAATACTCTATATTCTATTTTGTATAGCTGAATGTTGGCAGTTACAACCTGAGTGGAATATTCTTCTGTAAAAACAATGAGTTCACAGAACACACACACACACACACAAGAATTTTAAATTTATTGAACTCAAATGAAATTTGTATATCATTGGAGGAAGATTCCTTATGAGATGAATAAGGTTTTTAATATGATTTGCTATGGAGTCTTATAGTTTGATATTATTCATGTATATCAAGTAATTAATAAGATATTTTGTTAAAAATTTGTTCTTTAACTTGGATTCTATGCTTAGTTATATTTAAAAGAAATGATCATGGATTTGAGACTAGACAGAACCATTATGAGGTTTAGCCTATCTTCCTGGAAAATACCATTTTTTATTTTTGTAGTTTTTGACATTATTGATTTTGTGGAATGCTGGAAATATAGAACAGTTTTCCAAGTATGCATCAAATACTTTAGTGTTCTCCCTTTATTCAGGTCTGTATAAAGAGAGTCCCAAAAGTCTTCTTATAGAACATTTCACAAAAACTTTTGGGATACCCTACATTTGCACTACATAAATAATCATTAAGTTTGGAACTGAATCATATGCTTTGTTAAAAACAACAAAGACAGTATACTATAGAAGTTGTGATGCTTTCTGACAATTTAATCAATTATTATTTACTTAAAAAATTTGGTGTTCTTTCCATCCCTCCTCCAACAGCCTCTCAGAATTTTTGGTCCACCCATTTTATTCCTCAGACAATACGCTATATATGTAGATTTTTTTTATTTATTTATACAATCTGTGAATGGTTTAAATGGTCTAAAGTGAATGGTCTAAAGAAAACAGGATGAATATTATTATCTCCACTTTACAGATGAGGAAACCATGTTTCATTTGTTTATAGTCATGAAACTAAAAAGTATCTAAGATTTAAATGCAAAACTCTATAATACTGTTTCTAATATACCATATTGCCTCATGAAACTTCCACTTCATGTTATTGTAAACCCATATCTTTTTCTTTTAGTTCCCAACAGCAAATCTCTCAAAAAAAAATTTTTTTTTTCAGAAAATAACAGCAGCTCACATTTATTTATTTATTTAGCTTATCTCTTATATTTACTGGTAAAAATGATATATCTTCACTGCATATAATGTTTGCTTTAATACTTTTTTATTATTTTCTTTTTTCTGGTTACACTTGTACATTAGTTTTTTTTTTTAATACACATTTTTAATATTTTTTAAATTAAAGCTTTTTATTTTCAAAACATATTCATGGACAATTTTTCAACATTGACCCCTACAAAACCATGTGCTCCAAATTTTCCCCCTCCCTAATCTCCTCCCTTAGACAGCAAGCAATCCAATATATGTTAAAATAATTAAATATATATGTTAAATCCAATATATGCATATATTTTTGTACAATTATCTTGCTGCACAAGAAAATTCAGCTCAAAAAGGGAAAAAATGAGAAAGAAAACAAAATGAAAGCAAACAACAACAAAAAGAGTAAAAAGTTATATTGTGATCCATCCTCAGTTCCCACAGTCCTCTCTCTAGGTGTAGATGGTTCTCTTCATCCAAGATCATTATAACTGGCCTGAATTATCTCATTGTTGAAAAGAGCCACATTGCTCAGAATTGATTATAGTATAATCTTGTTGCCAAAATAAATATTTCTTTATAAATCATGTTGGGAAAGAAAAATCAGAATAAAAGGGAAAAACATGAGAAAGAAAAAAACAAGAAAAAGGAAAAAAAAGTGAACATAGCATGTGTTGATGATTTACATTCATTCTTCTTAGTTTTGTCTCTGGATACAGATGGCATTTTCTATCCAAAATTTATCTTATCCAAAAATTGGATCACTGAACCACTGAAAAGAGTCTTTCTTAGTTGATCATCACACAATCTATTTATTACTGTGTACACTGTATTCCTGATTTTACTTGTTTTGCTCAGCATCAGTTCGTATAAATCTTTCCAGGTCTTTCTAAAATCATCTTATTCATCAATTTTTAGAACAATAATATTTCATTATTTTCATATATCACAACTTATTCAGCCATTCCCAAATTCATGGGCATTTACTTACTTTCCAATTCTTTGCAACCACAAAAAAACTTGCTACAAATATATTTATATATGTGGGTCTTTTCCCTTCTTTATGATTTCCATGGAAATTGTACTCCAGAATGGCTGGATCATTCCACAATTCCACCAATAATGCATCCAACATTTATCATTATCTATTTCTGTCATTTTAGCCAATCTGAAAGGTGTGAGGTGATATCATGGAGCTTTTAAATTTGCATTTTTCTAATCAACAGTGATTTAGAGCACCTTTTCACATGACTATAGATAACTTTAATTTCATCATCTGAAAATTGTCTGTTCATACCTTTTGAAGTGGCTCACATTTATATCATACTTTATAAAGCACTTTCCTTACAACTTTATGCACTAGGTGATACAAATATGACTCTCGTTCTATAGATGAGGAAACTCTCAAAGAAGTGAAAGATTATATTATAAGGTAAGTAGTTGTTGTTGTCAGTCATTTCTAACTCTTCATGATTCCATTTGGGATTTTCTTGGCAGAAATACTGAAGTGGCTTTCAATTTCCTTTTCCAGCTTATTTTCTTTTTTTTTTTATTATTATAGCTTTTTATTTATAAGATAAATGCATGGGTAATTTTTCATCATTGACAGTTGCAAAACCTTGTATTTTAATTTTTCCCCTCCTTCCCTCCACCTCTCCCCCCCATGGCAGGTAGACCAATACATGTTAAATATGTTAAAGTATATATTAAATACAACATAAATATATATATATGAAAATATATATATACATGGCCAGTTATTTTGCTCCAGCTCATTTTCTATATGAGGAAATAAGGCAGAGTTAGGTGACTTGCTCAAGATGACACAGCTAATAAGTGTCTAAGGTCAGATTTGAACTCATAAAGATGAGTTTTTCTGATTTCAAGCCCACCTAGCTATCCCAGGAAGCAGTGCAGGCAGATCTAAAATAGTCTCCAAATTGGAAAAATTGATTTTCTCTATCACTTAGTGCTATTGCCTTGTTTCTGGGAAAGTTAATAAAAAGATGAAAACCTTGCTATATGTTTCACAGCAATCTGAGTGGAAGGGAATCCAGGAAGCAAAGCTGGCTATGGCAGTGACCAAGAGGGAAAACCGGCCAAAGAGGTGCTCCCAAGTTTTCACATTGATAAACTTTGCTATGATATATCCATAGCTAAGTCTGCCGGTATCAGACTCAAAATTTTTAAATTACCAAAAGGCTGCAATAGACACTAGAATTTTAATAAGAACAAATAGTAAAGAAAGAGCAAGGGTCCCTGATTCTGAATCCAGCATTCTTTTTGAAAGGAAGCTTTGCTTCCCTCTTAACAATCCAACATTATTCCCTCAAGAGGTCCAGCATAGGAACTCTTCATAATAAAAATATTATCAGAGATAAGTTAGCCATAGAGGGCTAGAAATGGAGGAAGATGTGTATGTCCTCCACTCCCCTTGTGTCTGCTCACCTGGTTCACTAAGACACCAAAGGGTAGTTAGAAACCATCCCCCTCTAAAGATTTTTAAAAAGTAAAGCAGCCTCTCAATGTTTTTCAATTGAACATTTTTAATTGTTTTATTTTTTCTGGTTATACATGTATATTAACTTTTTAAATACATATCTCTTTATTAATCATGTTGGGAAGTAGCCTCTCATGATTAAAATTCATCATTTTTTTAAACAGAAAAACCCAAGCTCTTGCTTGCATAGACAGTGTCATCTGTGGTCTGACATGTAAAGAGAAAGCTAGAGAAGACAACTGTGGCCTCAAATTTCACTATTGCTTTGAAACTTAACTGCAGTCCCTGCTGCAAAATCTTGAGTCTGGGGCTTATTAGCCAAAGTTCAGCATCTGCAGTTAAAAAAAAAAAAAGAAAAAAAGCCTGCCTGCGGCTCATCCCTCCTCAGATTAGGAAAAGGAAGAAGCTAATTATAGATAATCCTGCCAAGAACAGATCTCAGAGGAATAGAACTGAAGGAGAGAAGACTTAATGCCAGATGGGCCTGTTAATTATGATGGGGACTGTGGTATTTCTCATGCAAATGAGGGCAAATAAATCAATCATATAAATGTTAATAACAAATGTTTTTTGAGCCCCGACTGGCTTGCCCAGTAAGGGGCCTGAATTTGACCACCCGGTTCAAGGGCCCAAGTTCAACTAAGGAACAAGTGGGTAAAATAGTCTCTGCTCTCACAAAGTTCATAATTTAATTCAGGAAAGATATCTTAAATATATGAAAAGTTCAACAGTGCTGGATGAAGTCTGATAGCCAGTGTAACTAGCTACCAGTAATAAGTAACAAGGGTTACTTATTATGTGTCAAGGACAAGACCATATATTACTCTGGCTCTCCCTAACATCCCTTACTAACCTAATCACCTTCATCTAGTATGGTCTTCATTCTCCCAACTTCTTTGATGATTCTAGCACTTAGCAAATGATCAGAGGATTCATCAAGATCCTTGCCATCATCCTACATGACATCAATATATCCAATAATAAATCTTTCAAAATCATGGATTCAGGGCTGCAGCACAGCCTTAGTTCTAACCATTTCCCTCCACTCCAGTTGCTGCCAATTCAGCCTCACCTCAGCTCTCCTCATCACTCAAAAACTGCTCCATTTCCAAATGATTGAACAATAAAATTTTCTCCTCTGAGGACAACTTCCAGCTCTGTATAACTGCACTGTTCCTTGATCTGCTTTTCATCTTCATCTTGACACTTTAGTTTTAAAAAGGCACAAAATTATGTTACTTTGGTCTACAATAAATCCATACTGTATCCCCTTTCTGACACTGAGAATCTCATCTGTAAAACCAACTCCACAGATTTGTCAAGAGATCCTAATGAGATCATGTATGTAAAGTGTCTTGCAAACCTAAAGGAAGTGTCTTGCAAACTTATCAAAACATCAGCTAGTAAATGTAAGGGAGTGGAGCTAAGTGTCTCAGTAAATAGAGAGCTACCGGATTTCCCCGATAATAAGACACTGTCTTATTATATTTTTTTTTTTTGGACAGAAAAACACCAGAGGGCTTATTTTCAGGGGAGGGCTTATTTTAATGAACATTGACAGCAATTTTAATAAATAGGTAAATGTGAACAAAAAAAAGTACTTTTATTCAATAATGATCATGTCATCTTCAACAACATCGTCTAAGTGTCCATACCCTGAATTCTGTCCTGGATGTCTTGTGCCTCTATTTCCTTCAGAAGAAGTGGACCCAATCTGTCATGTCCAGCAATATAGCTCTCTTTAAATGAACATGTCTTGTCCAGGTAACCTGCTCGTAGTGTCTTGGTGACACAGCTGTCAGTAATTTTATCCCATGACTTCTTCACCCAAGTCACACCTTCTTGCAGACAGGGCTTCACAAAGTTTCCATGCTGATTTCTTTCCATTCTATTTTCAATGTAGTCATTGACTTCCAAGTGCAAATGGTCCTTGAATGGCTTGTTTATTGCAATATCAAGGGTCTGGAGATAGGCAGTCATTCCTCCAGGAATCATTACTTGATCTATTCTTCTCTCTGCAAGGAAGTTCTTCATTTCTTTAGCGCGGTGAGTGCTGGCTGAATCCCAGATTATCAGACCTCTTTGGTTACCTCGCATAACAAGTGGCAGCATTCAATCAACCCACTTTCTTATAACGGCTTGTGTATACCAGGCTTTTTCGGTTTCAAGAACGTAAATGCCTGATATACGTTCAATCTTATCTTTCTTGCCCTTACTAATGATTAGAAGTGTGACTTTCTTTCCATCCAAACGAATTGCCAAAACACAGGTGACCCGTGCAGACAGAATAATAAAATTATGACCATCAGTCCTTCTTTTCACTCCATCATGCCCCTCAATAATGTTTTAACTCCATCATGCTCCCTGAGTGCTCCTTCTATCCTCCATGATGCCCCCTGAGTTCTTCTTTTATCCTCCATCATGCCCCCTGAGTTCTTCTTTTATCCTCCATCATGCCCCATGAGTTCTTCTTTTATCCTCCATCATGCCTCCTGAGTTCTTCTTTTATCCTCCATCATGCCCCCTGAGTTCTTCTTTTATCCTCCATCATGCTCCTTTTATCCTCCATCATGCTCCCTGAGTTCTTCTTTTATCCTCCATCATGCCCCTTTTATCCTCCATCATGCCCCCTCACTCCCGCTTACATACCGGGTTTTTATGTTGTCCTGCCTCAGCTCTCCTCCGCGGCACTGCTCTCAATGGCGCCAGCAAACAAATCACTGGGGAAGAACAGGATGACACGCTCACTGCTGCAGCTCTGATTGGATGCAGCTCAGAGCATGGCGTGCGTTTCACCTGGGGGAAGGGGGGGGAACAGTGCATACAGAGGGTACCGTAATGTAGCGTGTAGTGCAGGGGATCACCTTCACTACAGCAGCCAAAGGAGCATCACAAGGTATGTAGTCACAGAAGCACAAAAGTTAGTAAATTTTCTGAGTTATAATTTATAGCAACCATTTAGTCCAACACACCCAAAAAGGATCCCTCCCCCATAACACATAACATAGGTGACTTTTGGTCATCTAGTCTTTGGTTAAATATCTTAATTGATGTCCCATTGCCTCAATATATAGGTAAATAATCAAGACTTAGAAAATTACTAGCACAAGGTCACAAAGTAAATAGCAGAACCAGGATTGGAATCCCAGTTTCCTAACTCCAAATCCAGCATTCATTTTGCCATGCCATATTATTTTCCAATCTTAGAACCTACCAGTCAGGATAGAGATAAAGACAGTGGGAATAAGTTGAAGGGAACTCACAGGTTAGATCTGTTTACTATCATCAGATCTCATTGAGGCACCAGACCAGCATCCTTATTGATAACCAGGTCTACATGTACTATCGATGAACAATTTAAATTCCTTTCCAAAAAAGTTCAAGAACCAGAAATGTCTTCAGGATGATGTCTCACTGTAAGCATCTCTTAAAAGAAAACCGTGCACTTTTGTGCCATTTATCACTCTCCAGGGATCTTTGGCCTTTCAAAAAGTCACAACTAAAAATCATTTCTAACTAATCCAGAACCCAAACCCTGCAAATATCACTGGGGAGAGATGTCTGTTAATCACAAGTGTCCAGAGCTGAACAAATAAAGGCTGGAAAGCCTCAGAAAGGGAAGTGGGTGAGAGGTGTAAGAGGTGGCAGGACAGGGCTCTTTGGCAGGCAGCTTCTTTACTAATTAAAACTCAACATTCCAATCATCTGTGATCTTTGGTTTTTGTTACACCTGATTTTCCTTTCCTGACATTTAAACTTGTCTCACTCATATCAAGTTAATGTCAGTGACTAATAGCAACCCCAAAACAGTATTCAATAATGAATTAGACTTTGAAACTTAATGTAGCATCCTCTTGAATCCTTGTCACAAAAAAAGAATGCTATTTTTCTAAATAAGAAAAATAGGAAGGAAGAAAGAGAGGGAAAGAAGGAGGGAAGGAAGGAAGGGAGAGAGGGAGGGAGGAAGGGAACGAAGGAAGGAAGGGAGGGAGGGAGGGAGGAAGGAAGGCAAGAAGGAAGGAAAGAAGGAAGGAAGGAAGGAAGAAAGAAGGAAGGAAGGAAGGAAGGCAGGCAAGAAGGATGGAAGGAAGGAAAGAAGGAAGGAAGGAAGGAAGGAAGGAAGGAAGAAGGAAGGAAGGAAGGAAGGAAGGAAGAAGGAAGGAAGGAAGGAAGGAAGGAAGGAAGGAAGGAGGGAGGAAGGGGAAGGGAGGAGAGAGGAAGGGAGAGGGAGGGAAGGGAAGGAAGGAAAGGGAGGAGGGGAAAGAGGGGAGGGAAGGTGGGAGGGAAGGAGGAAAGGAGGGAGGGAGGGAGGAAAGGAGGGGAAGAAGAAAAGAAAGAATAAGGAGGAAATAAATATAGGCCAAGGAGTTTGACTTTGATTCATGGCAAAATTCTGAAATGTGCTCTCTCATTTTTGAGCCAGTTACCAGTTGGGGCAAGGGAAGCAGACAGCACAATAGACTAAGTTGGGAAACACCTAGATTTGAACTTCATCTCAGACATTTACTAGCGATAGCATCTGCACAAGTCACTGGCCTCTCTGAGACTGAGTCTCATCCACAAAACCAACTCCACAAATTTGTCAAGAGAGTCTGATGAGATTCTGTATATAAAATGTCTCGCAAATCTAAAGGAATATCAAAATATCAGCTATTGTTATTATTATTACCCAGAAAACCAGGCTGATGATGCTTCTGTAGGCTAATAGTGTCAAATTCAAATAGAAACAAGACTACAAAATGCCACATATTAACTTAGAAAAACACATATTATTATTTCTTTTCTATTGCATAGTTATTTATTTTGCTAAATATTTTTGTGCTGTGCTCGATAGTGATATGAGCCTCTGGACAGTGTACTTGATACATCTATTATAGACTATGTGATACATGGAAGGATTGAAGTATCCAAAGGACTGCCATATAGAAGAGAAATTGAATTCTTTCTACCTGGTCCCGTAGGGCAATGGATAGAAGCTGCAAAGAGGCAGATTTAGGCTTGATATAAACAATTAGAGATACCCCCAAAATAAATGGATTGTCTCAGAAATCATTAAATGTACTATCATCCCTGAAAGTCTTTAAGTAGATAGAGACTTTCGGGGGTTTATCATACATGGAATTCTCTGTCAAATACAGATTAGACTAGATAGTCTCTTCAAATTTAGAGTTCATAATTCTGTGAATAGGAATATGATTGATGATGATTTCACCATAGAATTTTATCATTATAAAATA